>NC_053417.1:13760205-14060205 GCF_016859285.1 Xiphias gladius | reverse complement strand
ACACTGTAAAATATTAAGCCAGTGGCTCCAAACCTCTCTGGCCTGTGACCCCTTACAAAAAAAGCAGTGTCTAGTTGGGGCCCTTTGTCACGCTCAAGATGTCTGAGTTGTTAGTGGTCCAATCACAAAGATTTTCCCTCTAAACTTCTCATTTAAATAATTGCTTGAGACCCAAAGAGGTCAAATTAGCCAGTATTTCACAAAAGAAGCAAAGCCTAGATAAATGTCACCAAATATAATACACATATGTGTAACAGAACCCTGTTTTTTCCTTCTTTACTTCCCCATTAATCATCTCACATCCCCTCAGAATCCCTAAATCTTACAATCCCCCAGATAAGGAACCACTGGGCCAAACTACCTAACTGTATACTCAGTATTTAAAACTAACTCTTAACTCGACATCAATAAAATCCTAATTAAGCATTGACGCATCAGTATTAACAACCTAATCTAATAATGTAATATACTGTATAATATATCAGTTACGGGGGGCATTTTTCAGCAGAATGAGTAATTTTTTTATTTAAAGTAACACTCCAGTTAAACTTTTGCAGGATTTTGAATGATGGACCTACATTGTTATATTAGTACTTTTACTTAAGTAAATTATTTAAGTACTTGTTCCACCACTGCCAGTGAGACCGTATGCTCATTACCAGCACTGGCAACAATAATTAAAGGCATTTTTAGTGTTAGTTGTTGCACTTGTGTTTGAGAGGTCAAAATTACCTCAGTTGAAAAGGCCTATTTTATCAGTCATATTTCAGTGAATATACAGGCCCGTTTTACTAGTGTACACGCAGTATTCTTGATGTAGTCAAAACTATTAAAGCATAATGAATCTAAATAGTCTAATTTAGCTTTAGTTATTATTCTTTGTGATAAGGGGGAGTCAGTTTTAGAGAGAAAGCAGGTTTAAAACTGGTGTTTTGATTTTTAATACTCTGATTAATCTACTACATTTCAATCACTGATTGTGCTTTGAACTACAACATGTCACGCCACTGACTTCTGCTTAATACCTTTTCAACTTTCTCACTGCCATTATAATCTTCAACTATGCACCAGAAAGGTAATAAATTAAGTCCATAAGTACTAGTCTAACCCCAGGCCTGCAGCTGACGATTATTTTCATTATCGATTAATCTGCTGATTCTTTTTTAGATTAAGTGTTTAATTGTTTAGTCAATTAAATGTAAAAAAGAAACATGCCCATTAAAACTTTGCAGAGCTGAATTTGATTTCATCAAAAGAATTTTGCTCGACCAAAAGTCTGAAACCCCCAAAATATAGTTTACAAGTTTACAATGATATGTGGTAAATAAAAGCAGCAAATCTTCTCATTTGAGAGGCTGAAATCTGCACATACTTTGTTTCACTGGCATTGTTTCACTATTTTTGCTTGAAAAATGACTGAAACAATTAGTCAGGTATTAAAGTAGATGCAGATTTTTTAAATTTAATGATCGAATGATTATTTTTCTGTCAATCGATTGATCGACTACTTTTTTCAGCTCTACCAAATACAAACTGTTGACATCTGCTACCATATGATGTCACATACTTGTGCCTATTTCTCACACCCATTTTTTCCCTCATTTATTCTAGTAAACCCCTGGTGTGCCTGTTTCCAGTATTGTTCAAACAAAATCTGCTGTCCTTCATCTACCTGGTTCACTCAGTTCTTCCTCAGACCTCTATCCTCCATCTGCTCAAATGCCTGAGCCAGGACTCTCATCCAAACCCCTGGGTCACCGCTTTGGGTAGACAGCTGGAGAGAAGCCTGGGGACTCACAATGAGGAGCCCCTGTACACTCGACCATGCAGCCAGAGACTCAAGGAGCTGTCACAGCGTTTGGTTGGTTTTGGTGAGACCGGAGGATGGGCCAAGTGCCTCAGCGGTCAAACAGTAGAATCTGAATCTCTGCGAGCGTCTGGTTTATCGGAGCTGGGGACTCAAAGGAAAAGGAAAGGCAGTTTTGTCACTCTGGACTCAGGCGATGAGGAAACGGGACACCAGATTAAACGGATAAAGATGGATGGCTGTGGTGGTGAGCGTGTTGATGCAGAAGAACAGAGCACAAATGAGGTGACATCAGGAAGGTTAGAAAGAGATGCTCCAGCAGAAACTCCTGCTGAAGAACAGGCAGCACCAGACAGTCCAAGTCATTCCCTGCCTGAACATATAAAGGTATGGACATTATAAGGAAGCACAGGCTTTGTCTTTCCTGTCCAAACGGAAATGTATCATCCGTTTTCTCCATTTTAGAGATTTTTCTTTCCATAAAGGAACTGAATTTTCAAATGATGATTGGATACCCTCCTGAAAGCGATTTTTTTTTTTTTTTTTTTCCTCCCCCACAGTGATCAAATCAAGTGTACTAATCAGGCCCTTATATTTGGTTCTATCACACAGGTTACAGTTGAAATAACAAAATTGGCCTAATATTTTTGTTAATTTTTTTTTTTTAGGTCTCTGTTCTTCAAATAAAAGAATTACTGGAAAGTCAGACAGAGGTAAGAAGAAATGTTTTCTTTCATCAGCCGACACACTTAGCACAGACTTAAAGTGATATTTGGTATTACAATAATAATTTGTATTGTCTGTTTGCAGTGGGACCAGAGCTCCATGGATGTGTTCAAAGTGCTGAATGACTGTGACCCTGCCCAAGTCTGTCCTCAAAATTTTATAGCTGACTTTTTAAAATGTTTCACTCCTGCATTAACACTTCTGTTTTTACTGCATTATATTCAAGGGCGTTTGTGATATTTTATCCACCCCATTAATTGACAGTATATGGGGACAAAATATTAGTTACATCTTTCAGTGTTCTGCAACATAACACCAGTACAAATACAGGCTCAGAAATTATAATTAAGACAACATCCCAACAAAAATCAAACACAAGTCTCACAAAGGCAGCAGGAATTGACATTCTACTCCAGTACATGAAATAAAGTGGAGAAACCAAGAAGAAAAATGATTAACTACCAGCCTGGTTAGTTTAGTGTCAGACTGCAGCTCACTGTGCTTTATAGCTCCCCTTGACCAGTCAGGAAGCTTTTCTAAACCACTCATATTATACATTCAACCGCTGATGGGCTGTGATGACACAAATCCCACTTTTCTACCTCTCCTGTTTTAGATGGAGGTGTTATGTAGCACGCTGAGTTTGCCTGCTTTACCGGAGCAGACTCTGCCTAAACTGTGCAGCAGTGTCTTGACTCTCTCTCTTGACCTCAGCTACAGCTCAGCAGCAACACTCATCAAGAGCCTCCTGCTGGAGAAGGTACATCAATGGATATGCAAACGATGCAACCTGTGCGGCTGTGTTTGATACTGATAGGATGTCCCGGTACTACATGTGCAGGTCCTTTCCCTGTCAGAACCGGCCTCCAGATGCCTGGTTACTGCAGCAACATCACTGTGTAGCCAATATCCCAGACCAATGTGCCACGCTCTGGTCGGACCAGTTCTAATGGAGAAGAACATAGGTGAGGAAAAGGCTGAATTTCGACTGAGTGAATGAATCATTAATTAGCACAGTTTGTGTAAGGGGGATCAGAGTCCGTCAGTGGCGGAGCAGGAGTCCTGTAGCTGGATTCAGTGTCCTGGTTCAAGTACACATAAACAACACAGATGCTTTGATGTTATGGAGGACCATGCCAGGACCTTTTACTCAGTCCTTGGCCCTAACATCAATTGATCTTCTATTTTTTTTTTGTGTTTGTTTGTTCTTCTTTTTTCAGGGAATCCACAGGCTGAGCTGCTGAACAGGCTGATAGAAGGCTGCCTGGATTCCCACTACAGACTATTGCTGCTTCAGTGAGATGAAATGTTTAAATCCTGTATTTCTACTTCACTGCTGTAACATGTCAAAGAACCACAGAATAATAATATTCTGTGCTCAGATGTTTATTGTTTGTTTGTTGATGCAGTCTTTTACCTTATTTTTCTTCCAGAATGACGTTCAAAATTGCATGGAGTGAGGCATTGCTCTCCATTATCCACAGCTTGCTAGACTCCAAGGTGAGCCAAATGTTTATTCACGGGAAAAGTGCTCCACTTAGTCAAGATATTCACTGTTATATACTTATATAACATACTGTTGCATGTTTTTTTTTTTTTTCTTTTCTTTCAGCCTGACTTGAATGAAGAAGTGTTCACACAATTCACTGAACAGCTCGTCAGCCAGGGTCCTCAGTTCACAAAGTCTGTGAAGTTTGCGAAAATGATGCTAACAGTGCTCACCAAATATAGCAGCCATGTGAGTTTGTAAATTTATATCACGCATAATGGCTGAACAGCGGTTGACATAGTATTTGTAATCTTACTGTATATGTATTAATCTTTTTTTCTAGGTGACTGCTGCACACAAACACTCCCTGTCTGGTTGCCTGTTGTTAAATGAGACCTTCCTGAAAAAGTCTCTTCAGGCTGCTTTGAAAAGAATAACGCACACATGAAGTGATAACAATTTACTTTAAGTTCCTCTACTACGCATTTATAAGCAGTATGCACACATTTAACAAATGGTGTATAAACTATTACAAAGTAGTTGTGAGAAGAGATACGAACATTTAAAGTGTTAATAAATGTACAGTATCTATCAGCAAGTATAACGTCTCCTCTGAAGACATATTTTATATTATTACACGTGTGTTTTACTATATTATCAGTCATTATATGTTTATACACCAGCCTCCACTTATGGATGTGTTATAGGAGGAGTTATAGTCTTTGACGTTAATCAATAAATACTTATATCTGCTTATAGCTACATTGTAATTGATTATTAAGTATTTATTACATGTTTATATAGTGCTTATAAATGCTAAATAGGGGGACTTAAAGTTTTACCCATGAGTTTTTTTTTCTGACCTAATGCATGTTAATAAACCTGTTAAAATCAGTTCTTGTCTACTTCTTGGCAATAAAGTGACTTTGAAATGAAGCACCTCAACCCACCAGTTTGATCATGACTGATATCTCCTCTCATTATTAACCCCCCCCCCCCACAATCACATCTTATTTTAAAAATGTTATTCAAAATATTTCAAAAACGATAACATTTGCGTTCCTGACTTTTCTTTACCTGAAATCATTCTGCTGTCATATTCATCATGTGATGGCCTAGACACATGTCAACAGAATTAATGAAATGTAAACACAAATATTTTTTATTTTACTTATTTAGTTAGTTAGTTCAGTCACCAGTGTTTTAGTTTGAAAGGAGTCATAATTTACCCAGAATTCATTCATCCTAGTCAAAAACTTGATGATGATTTTTTTTTTGATCTGTGCACTTGAGGCCATGTTCCACTACCAGAGGAGTTTTCAGTTTTGTATGATTAGATCTCTTCTCAGGACTGTTTCAGAACAGACGGTAAACCTGAAAATCTCTTTCGTTGTCTTGTATTTTTTGTTGTAACTGTTAGGTGTGGAAGACTTATAGCTCATTCTTAATGGTAAATTGAATTTAGTAACCAAATAATTCCCCACGTAACTGCCACAATATGTGTCTAACATTAAAAATATATGGTGCCGGAATGCTACTAAGTATAAGTACTATACTTAAAGCCAAATTTGAGGTGTTCTGCCTGAATATTTGAATTTAGTGCTTCCTAACTTTCTACTTCAAAAAAAAAACTGAGCGAAATGTTGTACTTTTTACTCCACTGCAGTTATTTGAGAGTTATAGAGACTAGTTACCCCGCAGATTCAGATTTTACAAAATAGGATCTGCTTATAAAATATGATGCACAGTTAAACTAAACTAAACTGAACTAAACTAAACTAACAAGAATTATTTCCACATCGACCAGTTTTAACAGTAAAATGATGCTTATATATTAAAGCATCTGTTTAACATTATGCTGTATGTAATAATAAAGCACTGACAGAGGCCCTTCTGCTGCATGAAATATAGTAAAATTTTTTGTGCTGTTCTGCCTTATTCTGCAGGACTTAAAGTTATAAAGGATTATTTTCATATTGAAGTGTTGCTTTTTTTTTTTTTTTTAACTTTTTTTTTTTAAACATTTGCTCTTAAGAGGAGAAACCACAGCTGCTGGAAAAAAAAAATAATAAAATATATATATATATATATATATATATATATATATATATATATATACACACACACACACACACACACACACACACACCCAATGGCTTGTTGAACTGCATATACTGTAGTTTAAATAAAAAGACGGAATCTTTTGAACTTTGTTCTATTGGTAACTTTAACATTTAGCCAGCAGTTCCCCTTTGATATTTCTTTGTTCCCAAAAGTGTGCAAACTGCACATATATTGTTAGAAAGTCATATCAGAGCAAAATTTGTATTATTTAAAATAGAATTGAAACATTTGAAGTAGCTGTGGTGCTGTCCAATCATGAGTAAGACTTGTTGACCTTATCTTTTCCGTTTTTGTGAAACTTGTGTTTTCTGTTTTGTTGTTTTGTTTTCTAAAATTTTGATGTGTTTCTGCGATTTTTGAAATGTTGTGTTTTCTTTTTTTATTGTTGCATTTACTAAAATGTTTTATTATTTTTTAATTTCGTTGTTTTTTCTGTTTTGTTGCTATTTTCTATTGGGTTGTTGTTAGGTTTTTTGTTTTGTTGTCGTGTCCTGCAAAGGAACCTTTACATTTAGACTGCAACTCTCCTTTGACAATTTTATTTTTTTCCGACACTGAGCACAGCGCTCAAAGTACTATAAAATACTATTCAGAGACCAAATATGTACAAATTTAAAAAGAGAAAGAGAAGTATTGAATAAATGACACGGTTAATAATAATAAAATAAAATATATGTATAAAATAATATATAAGTATTTTTTTCATATTTAATAATAAAAACGTCGTGTACGTTTTTCGGTGACGTCGCCACGGGCGCCTTTATTTTGCGTAACTTCCTACAGCACTTCCTTTTCAGCGTAGCGACACGGGAGGAACGAGCTGCGAAAATGAGGTTAGGGTCAATTAAACATAAAAATACGAAAAAATAAAAATTTTCCACACTTACGCTCAGTTGTTTTAGCAGCCTAAACCCGTAGTGTTGTTATGTGATCCGGGAGTTGTCTTATTTGGTCCAGTTTTTCTGAATTAGATGAGGCTAATAGTATCGTACGGGACCGGTTCATCCGCCGGCGAAGGACCCCACGTTAAATTTCAGATTGAATCCACCGTCATCCACGAATTAAAAACACTTCTATGTTTACCATCCAACATCAGATGTTTAGATCAGCTCTACTAGATGATATTGGCTCCCATCGTTTTGCACTTTGTACGTGTTTAGGACTTTTTCGTCGCCACAGTTCAGCACCGCCGATGACCTGGGCTTAGCGAGACATTTCGCGTTAACATGTTTTCTGTCTTACAGTAAGGTCTCCAGGGACACGTTGTATGAAGCCGTGAAAGAAGTCCTGCAGGGCTCTGTGGCCAAGCCAAGGAAGTAAGTTCATATCAAGTCCGGTGGACATGTAGCAATCAAGACTTAAATAAAAGGCAGTCGCCTGAAAATTGCTGAGTATCTGTTTAGTTTTAAGTTTTCGAAGGCACCGATTTGTTTCCTTAACATGCTTTTTTTTTAAGTATTAAAAAGGTTAACATTAGATAAACAAAAGTCTTAAACACTGTTTCTACTTTGTTACAGTAATGTCACTTATTAAATATTTTTGTATGTGAAAAACTGGTTGAAAAATCTCTGGTGCCGCTGTTCCAGATTGACTTTTTTTTTCCCCATTGGTTAATCCTTTCATGTTCTGCTGCTTGTCAAGGCTGTCTTTAATAATTGATCAATGTTATTACCTCTGCGAGGTATTGATAAAAATTTGAGATAAACATCACTGCATCATCATGCCTGCTGGTTTTAACTTAAATGTTTCACACTTTGACTGGTATGACAGTAAATCATATGTTAAATTACATTCTTGGTATTAAAAAGGTCTTTAGGCGTAAACACTGCAGTGTAAAAAGTGTAACTTGTCTGATTTTCTGTAGGTTTGTGGAGTCGGTGGAGCTGCAGATCAGCTTGAAAAACTATGATCCCCAGAAGGACAAGCGTTTCTCCGGCACTGTCAGGTTCGACCCTTTACTGTCTCACCCAACCTTTTCCCTGTGTTCTTCCAGCCCTGTCTGAGTGTTAAAACGGCCCTTTTTACACGGCCAGTAGAGGCTTGGTACATTTTAAAAATTGTCTAGACAGGCCAGGGGTGCACATGGAGAAGTACTCTGGGTAGTCTGACTGAGCCGACTCAGCCTTGGCTGGTGAAGGCGAAGCAGACGGACCCCTACCCTGGGTCTTAAAACATGAGGGGAGGCTTTGAGTGGCAGAGCTGGTAAGTTCATGTCCTCAGGCCGACCAATTTACATTATGTTACCAAAGAGGTCAGCTGGACACCGGCCACGCTGGTGGTATGGGTAAGAATTTTTCTACTTAACAGTAAAATCAGGGAGATGTCATTTGGGGGATGGCAGAGTATTTTAATGTTCCAGATGTAAATCAAACAGCTGTAGATATCTCAGATGAATGAGCATTTATCACTTTTAAATGCATGTAATGTTTTTTCCAAAGTGATCTACGAAACTAGTTTTAGCCCAAAATTATTTGCCAAAAATTGCAGGACATGCAGCCAACATTGAAGTATAGTAGGATTAATTGATAAGAGTATTTCATTAATCTCAAAGGGAAAGTTCAGTATTAAAACAGCCACTTCACATAAAACATCGAGGTAGGTAAAAAAAAGGCAATTATATATGATAACTGGACTAAATAAAAACTGAAAATAAGAATAGAGACTAAAGAATAACTGGAGTGTTGAATATACGCTGTACAATGATAGTAACATAGAAGGTATATACATGTGGTAACACTACATTCAGACAGGAAATGAAAGATTATCCACCAATATAAGAGGTGATGGATAATGTTAAAAAAAAAAAAAAGGTCCAGGTGAGCCGTCTCTTCTCTCAGCCACACCCTGCCATACTACCAACCGACAACCCTGGGCTTGAAATGGGGTCGTGAGCATTGTTGCTAACTGCTTTGTTAATACACAGGCTGAAGACTCTGCCCAGGCCAAAGTTCTCCGTGTGCGTCCTGGGAGACCAGCAGCACTGTGACGAGGCCAAAGCTGCTGACATGCCACACATGGACATCGAGGCTCTCAAGAAGCTCAACAAGAACAAAAAGCTGGTCAAGAAGCTTGGTACGAATTCAGAACATGACTCAAAAGACATCTGATCATTAATGATTGAAATTATTTGTTGTTTTAATGTTGCTCGTTTCCTGCTGTCCCCTTCTAGCCAAGAAGTACGATGCCTTCCTGGCCTCAGAGTCTCTGATCAAGCAGATCCCTCGTATCCTGGGTCCTGGGCTGAACAAGGCCGGCAAGTTCCCCTCCCTGCTCACCCACAATGAGAACCTGAACACCAAGGTGGACGAAGTTAAATCCACCATCAAATTCCAGATGAAGAAGGTACGTTCAGCAGCACCCAAATTTGAAAATGTTGTATTCTTCTGGCTTATGTCCAGTTTTAATTCATCTGTTGTAAATAGTGCTGGATAGTCCACACTGATCTCCCGATAAGTCCCCATTCACTGCTTCAAGAATGGACTCTGATGCTTGATTCAGTTAAATCAGATACCAATGTTGCTTAAAGTGCTTCTCCGAATTTTATCCTGGGAACTTAAGTTTCTTCTATATTCTGTTTACTTAAATAAAAAACTGTCCAGTAAACTGCAGTGGGTCTGCTGAGACTGTAACTATTCATGCCACACTTTACAGGACTGTTGTGACTCGAAGCTGCCTTTATATAGCAGCTGTCACCTGTTACTTTTTAACTTAAAATAACATTTCTGTGCATTTTGTAATAACTCAATTTCTACAACATAGACCCACTTACCACTCACAACAAGTAACCACAGGCAGCTCATAACATTAACCGCAAATGCAAAGTTGCATCTCTGGACTTTAAGAATCAATATTGGATTATTCGGTTAAAAATTGCAATTAATTGGGGAAAATCTCTTTTCTTAAACTTTATTTCAATCCAACCCTAGTTCTAAACTCTATCTATTGAAGAAATGGATTGTTGGGTCACTGAATGTTGCTCTTTGTGTTGTAGGTGCTCTGTCTGGCTGTGGCTGTAGGACACGTGAAGATGACAGAGGATGAGCTTGTGTACAACATCCACCTGGCTGTCAACTTCCTGGTTTCCCTGCTGAAGAAGAACTGGCAGAACGTGCGTGCCCTCTACATCAAGAGCACCATGGGCAAACCCCAACGCCTCTACTAAATTACATCTTTTCTGTTAATAAAAGAAGTGGAGATGATCCAAAGTTGACTGTTTTTGGGTCTTTTTTTATTTGTCAGCTTTATGTTCAATGCTAACACTGGTTTTCAAAGCTGCCTTATTTTCACTTTTGGTTATTTGCAGTGATTTTCATTTTAAAACTAATAATAAATGCTAAAGATTACTTAGTAATGTAATTATCTCAGTTCATGGTAAGCTTTTTGCAGAAAATCATTCTCAGTGAACATATATGCAATAGACAAGTCAAATATCAGTATATCCCAGAATCACATGGGCTTTATAATCTGCACAACATGCACAAAGCTCTGTCATTACACCCTCAGTTTAGATAATGGAAAAACACAAACTTAAACCTCAGGGAGTGCAACAAAGGAACAATCCCTCTTCCAACATGTTCAGATGGACCATAATGTCATATATACAGAGTAGACAGACATATAAAAATGACAATATTACGTAAATAATATTCATATCTGCTGTTTTGTCAGTGATGCAGCCATTTCCCAGGGTTTTATGTGTTATTGACTTAAGAATCAGAAAACATTAGTTCTGTCAACACAACAGAAGTTTGTGTCTGACATGGCCAGAATTAAAAACTAGAAACTTTAAAAAAAAAAAAAAAATGTAAACAACATAGAATACACAAACAAAACAGTATAGTAACAATATAAATACACATAAATCTATCTTAAGGTCCTCTGGAAAAATATATTGGCAAAAAGCTATTAAAAAAATACCCTGGATTATTACCCTGGTGCTTCACAATGCATTCACCTGTGTGGGGCTTCCTGTGCTCCTAATACAAAAATAAGCTTCAAACTCTCATGAATATGATGAACTGATGATAGTTGGGATCCACCCGTCCTGACTCAGCTGAGCTGTTCATGGGACCCCTGCACCCCTTTGTCTCAGGTCTTGTGACAGTAAATGTCTTAAAACCCCTCTCTATGCATCCACCGGCCAGTTAAAGAAATCCAAATAATCCCTTTTTACTGTGGATAAAAACACAGCAACCGATAAGAGGCATATACTGTAGCTACCCATGAGCCTACCCATGAGCCTACCCATGAGCCTCTTGGGGCGGTCGTCCTGCTCTGGTTTGACTGTGGATCTCTTAATAGGATTATCTATTCTCAGTGTAGGAGAAAGGCTGAGGGAGAAATTGAACCAAACATGTACAGGAACCTGTGAAAATATATTTGCGTTTTCAGCAGCAATGAAAAATCGCCTGTTAACCGTGGAAAGGATTTGAGTGATTTCATCTGGTTGTCACCAGAGTAGAACACTTGGATTACTCTTGTGAAGTCAGCAGCTAATGAAGTGATGAACGCTGAGGTGAGTCAAATAATCTACCGCCTGTCCTGCCTGTCCCCGCTAACACTGAGGAACACCTTCTATTCATACGGATCAGTGACAGGGCCACTGCTTTTTGCGAACTTCTTTCAGCCTGATGCAGAGACAGACGGTGACGCTTTACCCGCCATGCCGGGCAGCGAGGACAGTGAAGAGGGTAAAAGATGAAGAAATGCTCACAAAAAGACCAATAACCGGTGTCATGGCTCTAAATTTAAACCGGATTTTCTTCTCTGAGACAGAAACCAGCCAAGAGGAGCTGCCAGGCACAAGCTGGAACGAGCTGTCCATCATAGAGCGTGTAGGCCTCAACAGGTGCGATATATTGACTGTCATACATAACATCATACTTCTTTTAATGAACCTGATTTTATTTGACCTTTCGTTAAGCTTTCAACCCTCCTTTTTTTGTTACAGTGTAGAGATGTCAGAGAAAGATTTAGAGGTAAGGCCCCACACTTCTCATTCATATATTTAGTATATTATAATTAATCCAATTTGACAGTTTTTCCTCTTTGTAATGTGCATTTTTAAGAACTTGATATATTACATGGGTTAATAATTTGCTCCTGTTGTGCCTGTTGTGTTTTTAATGTTTTAATCGTGACCTTTTGTCCTCATGCTGGTTATAAGTGGTGAGGTTCCTGATTTTGAGCTGAAGGCAGCAAATTAAAAAAAATGGTTAAGGTTTAGTTTCATTGTCATTTCAACCATAAGAAAATATACCGCTGAATGAATATAGTTTATATTCAGAAAAGTTTGAATTGTACTAGTGCACTGAGAACCTGGGCCAGATGAACGATCTGGGTCGGTTTCCGCTTCCAGGCTGCCTTCTCTCAGATTGCACTGGCTTTCCGCTGTGATCAGTACACCCTGAAGCAGAGGCTGCAGGCGGAGGAGCATGCCCGCAACCTGGCCGAGGAGAACATCCAGCTGGAGCTGACCAGGGGCAGGGAGACCCTGGAGGTACAGTATGAGACGGATGAGCTGAGGAAAGTCTTTATGACACCGCCACAAGGCAGGCACACGTGTGCGTTTGTGTTTGTTTTTCAGACATTGAAGGGCCTGTGTCTGGACAGTAAGCGCAGTAAGATCCTGCAGAGGCTGGAGCTGTCTCTCGACATCCTCGGCGGGACAGTGGAACGGATCTCCAACACCGCTGAGGTCCTCGGGGCCGTGCACCAGGTAGGCTGATTGTTTTCGGGATGGCTCGGCGCCACTTAACACATTTTCATTTCATTTTATTTTACGACAGAGCAACAACAATAACAAGACACATTACCAGCTGTGGGCCTGACTCCAGCGGCTCTTTTCAAAAACAGGTTTTCCACAGTCCCATACAATTAGGACAAAGGGCAATGAAATATAAAGGCAAGACAAAGAGAGAACAATATAGGGGGAAAATGACTTGCTTGCTGAAAAGTATAGAGCCATGTATCAGAAAACATGAAAAGAATGCATACAGAGTGAACCAACAAAACAAAAACAAAGAAAAATTACAAAACCCATATCACACTGTCAGAGGTTATAAACCATTTCGGTCTAAATTGTAAACAAAATCTGGAAAAAACAGAAGTCAGTGGGATCCCTGAGTTTAAATTTGGACTCACAACCTGGCAACCCAACATTTCTTTCTATTTATGCATTAACAGTGTCTTCCTATTGATCTGTAACATATTCATTCCTGATCTGCAGTGCATCATAAATGATTTACGCACATCTCTAAAGCCATTCACAACTGCAACAGCTGCTGGGACCCCTTTATTTTCTGTCCGCGATAGGAGGCTCGAGTGAGTCGGGCAGTCGAGCTCATGGTGGCTCACGTGGAGACTCTGCGGAAGCGACATGACAGAAACGTGGCAGAGCTGGAAGAGGCCAAGAAGACGATCCAGCAGCAGAACTCGTGCAGAAACTCGACCGATCCCAGGGCCTCACCAGGTTTCTGACACTTTAGTCTGTCTGTCTGAGGTAATGGTCTGCCTGCCATGTGCAAAATATTTGACTGACCACTGGATCTCTTGTCCTAGAACCAGAGGAGAGTGAGAACAGAAAGAGAAGCTCTCAGCAGGTATGGAGATATTTGGCTTATTGTATCATCTAAGAACAGTAGAACTACCATTTCATCACCTCCATCTGCCTTTTATTCCCCTCTCTCTCTCATTTTTCTATTAGAACAGTGGTCGTCGGAGGGTCAGTATATCAGTAATATCTGAGCAAACCCAGGTAAGCAGGGGTCTTTACTGAGCTCTCCCATTTTTTTTCTACAAATGTTATCATGCAAAAAACAAAATGAGCGTCTTCGGGTCTGTCTCTACAGGAGAAGAGAAAGCGAGACTCGAAGAAGCGGGCACCTCATGGAGGGTCCTCCAGCGGGAAGTCCTTCCCCGCCTGCCCGTCTCCGTCCCTGAGCTCCGAGTCCAGCTGCTCTGCCATGACCAAGGACGACAGCTACTCAGTGGACGACAGGTCAACTGGAGACTCGCCGTTTATGCTCTGTATCTGATCTACATGGGAAATGTTTTAAATCAGCAAGTGTGCATCCCCGTAATTGTTTGTTTCTCTGTTTTACTTCGTTTGTCGCTGTTTTTTTTTTCTTCCAGGCCACTTGATCCAGATGAAACTCCGTCAGAAGCTTCAGCTGCTCCGCTTCCTCCAGACCCCTGTCCCATCCCCAACACAGAGAGCCCCCCATCAAAACAAGTGGTCACCAGAAAAACACAAAACAAAAAGTACAGCCAGGAATCACTTTTAGTGGACAAAAGTCAAAAAGAGCCCGCAGTAATTAGCAGTTTACTGAGGCGCTTTATGTTTTGTATTTTTAATTATTGTTCCTCTTTGACGATGAAATATTTCTATGTTTGGCTTGTGTTGTCTTTTAATGCTGCCACATGACATTACTCTGCAGTGTTTGTGACTGGCAGGCAAATACAGACCTTTTTGACGTCATAGCAGGAAAATCACAAGTGTAACCCATTAATTAACAGTAATGTTATTTGTTACACTTGTGCTTTTGCTGCATATTTGAAGTGTCTGTGTCTGCTGTTAAAAAATGGCAAAAGCAGCTATACAAGTTTAATATAATGTTTAATTAAAGTAAAGTTTCAATAGAGGTCAAAGCATCGATGAAGCATCACATTTTCAGTAGGTTTTTAAGGCAACTTACAAAGAAGCCGAATCGTCACTGTCTGAATTGTTGGTGCTTCAGTCATAAACATGCGAAATCATGTCGAGGAAATCTCAAAAAATCATGACAGCACACAAGTAGACCCTCGGGTTTTATGGCTGTGGGAGTTTACTTATTGGTTCTGACAAGGCCGGATTACTAACAAGGCCCTGGACTCTGTGTGGCAATAACTTAAAAACTAAAATTTTAAGAGCTCTTCTAGATCGCTCCTCCATTTTTACCCAACAATGAGACCCTGGCTTATAAAGAAGCCCTGTGCAAAAATGGTCTCAGTTAATATTATGCTTACATTGTGCAAATCCTTAAGTAAATCTGTGTTTAATGAATTTATCAGCTTTATAATGCTTGGTTTCTGGGAGTCTAGGAAAACTGCACTAGAGTGTGTTTGTGGGTGGTCATTAGGTGCCCACAATTCATTTTTGAGTTCTGAGAATGGATAATGGTGGCGGTTTTATGTGACACGAAGAGGACTGCTTTTTTGTTATCAATTTTTTTTATACTCTATCTCCTCTCTTTTTCCTCTGTGGACTGTGTGGGCCGGGAAATAAAGGGAACAGTGACTGAATAAACAGCTTAGAAGCAGTAGTACTTCTATAGCCACAAAAAAAATCCAAAATCACCATCAGTGAGGGGCCTTTTCTATCATTTTGTCCACCCTTTGTAACTTTGCATGATATTGTACTGGAATAATTTAACTGTGGTCACATCTATAAAATGTTTCTATTACAGGTCCCCCCTGGATACTCTGCGGCAGAGACACAAGGGCAAAGCCGTGTCATCGAAGAAGAAGTCAGAAAAGGACAAAAGGAGTACAAATATCTACAGACGGATCTCTGCGGGCACGTAAGTCAAACTTGTGAAAAGCCTTTTGATGACTGCAAGATTATTTCCCCTGGACAAACACTGGCTGCCTGCTCTCTTCAGGTACGGATCTTTGTGGAGACAACGTCCTCTGGCTCGCCTGCTGTACTGCTGTCGCTGGGTGGTCCTCGGCTTGTACCTGTTTGTGCTTTTCAGTGTCATAACCTTGACTTACTTCTTGTGGCGGCTTCATGATGGAGCATCTGAGCCATGATCTGTTCTTCTGGAATATACAGTTATCAAGACGTTGTCTGTGTGAGTGTACCGTAAACATGTAGTGTGTAGACGAGCTGTCTGGAAAGCTCTTTGTATATGAAAATAAAACATTTTGATGTAACACTTTTGGTTGCTCATCCATGTCTTATAAAATACTCTGTCTTCTTTTATCTCAGAAGATAGCTCCACCTTTGAGATAAAAATGCCACAAACATAATTTCCAGTCACATTTTTTTATTATAAATATACAAAAAATACCAAAACTGATACAATCACTCGGTTAGTAACAAAACACCGTACTGCAGTGAAAACATTCATCAAACCACTGTTAAAAGCATCAGTGATTAGTAGTTACGAGTTTATAGCAAATGTTAGGATTGAGCTTACTTCACGTCATGGCTAGACCTGTTAAATTTTAACTATATATATAAAATGTATTTTCAAAGGTGTGTCAAAATTTTAGTAATAACTCTCTATGTTGCAAGAGGGAAACTTTAAATAAAAGATAAATATAGTCTAACGTTGAAATTATATTAGGAATGGCGGAACTTATTTGAAAATTACTCTAGGTGAATTTTACGTGCAAAATGTGTGCCAGCCACAAAGCAATTTTTGAAACCACAGCAAGTTTATGATCCATTTGACACAATTATGAAATTGCTTGAACATCAATTTACCTCCGAAATTTGTATAAACATCCGTTAGAAAGCAATTCAAAATAAATAAAACTGGCATACCACCTTACATTAAGTTTTAAATTAAAAGAAGAGAGAGAAATGTGCTCATCATGGTACCGATAGGTCCATGTTTTCTGCATCATGTCGACATACAATCTCACAGAGAGTCCAAAGATGTAATAAATACAGAGATAAATAGAAAGGATTAGCATACATCCTACTGAACATACTGCAGAGGAGCAGAGGTCTCAGCTACACCTGGCTCACGATTTCAGCGTCCTCAGCCACAAACCACTGGACCGGAGTCCCGTCTGAAGCTCTCTGGAGAATGACATTACCCGTAGCCTGCGAAAAACACAGGAAATCTGTTCAGTGCTTAGTTTCGGGCCGTAAGTTGGATAAAACAAGACATCTGAAGACATCACAACGGACTCCAGGAAATTGTGATGAACATTTTTCATTGTGTTCTGATGTTTTATAATCCAAAAGAGAAATTGAGAAAATCATCAGCAGGCTAACTGATTATGAAAGTAACTGTTAGTTGCCGGTCTTATATACATTAAAAATTTTGAGGCAGATTTAATTTTAAACGGTATCAAAGTGTGTTAATGGCCTGTTAAATGTAAATCATTATTGGGACCAACCTGTTTAAATGGATGCAGGTGAGGTGAAGTGGGGCTTTTGACACTCAGGGAGCTCTGCTGATCCATGCAGCCTGACCGTAACTTCTGCAGCTGATTCCTCTGATGCCAGGACTTCAGCTCCTCGGACACAATCTCCCTGGGCATCAGCCTAATGGCGTGGTTCGGGTACTCCTTCAGCGAGGGTGTTCGCACCAGTCTGGTGTAAGGCGGAGGGGGCTTTAGGATTCTCCTCGGGGACGATGCTCCTTCCTGCCACTGTCTGTGCTGAGGGCTGCATGCCACAGGAGGGGAGGACAAGAAGCACTTCCCCATGCCCAGGTCTTGGGGGGAGAGGGGGCCATCTTCTGCTGTGGCCTTGTTATGGCCAGGGCTCTGCTGAGACTGGCTGGAGTTCTTGTGTGAGCTGGAGAAGCTGGAGAGTCCTTTTTTCTGTGCTCCAAAGTGGAAGCCGTAAGGCGGAGGGGAGAGCTTTGGGATCTCAGTGGGTCCGTCCCTGCCTGGAGAGCTGATGTAGGAGGAGGAGGAGTGCTCCGAGCTGCTGTCCTCAGAGCTGGACTGGTATGGACGCAGGGGAGAGTACTCTGGAGAACGCACCATCAAGTCAGCAACGCAATGCTTCTGGGGCAGCCTGGCTCGCCCTCGACTGTTCTCTGAGCTGAGACGCTCCATGTCGGCAGATGGCTTACATTTGGGAAGTCTGAGGGGAAATATCATGTAGAATTGTAAAACTAAAGTACAAATGTTGTCATGCATTTTGAAGATGATTCGGTTGATGTGTCTGACATGATGTCTCCGTGTACCTGAAGGACTGGGAGTACTGTCGACGAACGTGCAGCTCTGGGGTAGAGGGGGCGCTGGTTGAGTGGTTGTGAAGCAGGGCCGAGTTCTTGATGAACTGAGAGAGAGGAATCCTGCTGCTCTCTGCAGATACCTGGGTTCCTGCTGGACTACTGCATGCAACAAAAACAGGAGAGATGACACGAGTCATGACATATCTTACTGACCCTCATAAAAGGTGAGCAGGAGTGCAGCATTACACGTAGATCTGTACCATGATCTCAAGGTTAATTTTAGGCTAATATACATTAAATCTGTAAAATGTCAAAATAAAAAAGAAGAAATTTACACATGGGCAGGATGCTGATCAAAGTTTTATCTGTACGTACAATACTGGTTTGGCACATCCATCTGAAAAACGTGTTTTAAGTTTTTTAAACAAACTATGAACATGAAGGTAAGCTGTATGAATACTGTGACGTGACCCTGTGTTTTTTTCTATTATCCTTTTCTCTCTGATGTTCATGTTAGAATGTGATATGGAAAACGTGTACCTATTTATTTATTGTTACATTGCTGTCGAGATCACTTTCTGTAA
Source organism: Xiphias gladius (assembly GCF_016859285.1). Classification (NCBI taxonomy): domain Eukaryota; kingdom Metazoa; phylum Chordata; class Actinopteri; order Istiophoriformes; family Xiphiidae; genus Xiphias; species Xiphias gladius. The sequence continues at coordinate 14,041,569 of NC_053417.1, read as the reverse complement.
AGTTTTACTCATGTATTCCACGGGTGGATATCACGCTTCAGACTCCTACCTGGACCTGCTGCTGCTAGCAGACTGAGGTTTTGTGGCCTTCTGGTATGGCTGATCCAGACTGGACTCCTTCCATGGAGAGTTCTGGATGGGAGAGCGCTCATACGCCACACTGAGCTGGCTTGATGACTGCTGGGAGGACTGCAGGGCCTTTGCTGACAGCTGGAGGGGGTCTGAATAGGAAGTGCCCAACACAGGAGGAGAGAGGGGTCTGGGCAAGTCCACATCTATGGTCGGTCAGGGGAGAACATCGACCAGTCAGTATGAGGCAGGACTGTCAGCGTATTCTTTTGATTTTTTGTTTGTTGTCTGTTGACAAGGGTGATTCATCATTAATTCGGACTCATCTGTTCAATTTCAGCGGACGTTAAACGATATCGATGTTAGCGTGTGTCTTTGAAACTGCTGCCTGCTCACTATGCTATCATGCTGTTCCAAAATACAGAGTCTCTGATCTACATTATCAATTACATACAGTGCTATAAATTAACTAAATACATTTACTTAAGTACTGTTCTTATGCACAATTTTGAGATTCTTGTACTTCACTTGAGCATTTTCATTTTCTGCTACTTTCTACTTCTACTCCACTACAATTCAGACAAATATTGTACTTTTTACCGCCCTACATTTATTTACTTTAGTTACTAGTTATGTTGCAGATTCGGCTTACAAATGAGAAATATAATCAACAAATAAATTATGATGTATAATCATACATTAAGATATGACTTGATTTATCCCTGGGGAATAATCGCAAGCTACCCAGCCGTATATTAAGCGATTAAAATTAGCCCCACCAGCTGCAACATTATTAATGCATCAATAATTATAATACATTAATATAACATATATATAATTCTGAAATGGGCCATTCTGCATAATGAGGGCTTTTACTTTTGGCACTTTGAGTATATTTTGATGCAAAAACTTCTCTAAAATTTTAAAAGCATGACTTTTACTCGTAACAGAGTATCTCAACACTTTGGATTTGCAACTGTTAATTAAGCAAAAAATCTGAGTACTTCCTCAAATGACTGCATGCTTCTGTCTACTGCATGTTTCAATCGGAGCATGTTTATAAGAGAGTGACGATAACCTTACAACAAACATATGTGTGCATATATGTACTCCCCACTCACCATCATCCAGGGCCACCACATCAGACAGGGAGCTGTCATCAGACATGCACAGATCTACATAAGGAAAACAAGCATTTTAAAAGTGTCCATCAAACCCGCCGTGTACATGATTGCATTGCACAGATCTATCTGTAGGGGGCAGCAGTGTCACTCACCTCTGTTTTGACTGGTTGAGATGCAAGGTGAGTTGCACTCACTCTTGATCCTGTGCTGGAACACGGCCTCCTGTAGATCCCTCACTTTCTTCTCCTCCCTCTTGCACTGCTGGAGCCGGCTCTTCTTCTGTGGTTTACTGAGGTTGTCCTCAAGGGAGAGTTTGCGGGCCGCCTCATAAATCTGCTGCTGAAGTGCCAAGTCAGTTTCCAGCGCTTGCAACTCTGAATCCTAGGACAGAGACAAGTTCTGACATTTAGTTTTAGCTGATGAGTAGTGGTCTCTTCTGCTCACTTACTTCCATCAAAAATACTAAACAGTGATAGTGGCCCATACCTGTTTATCCAGATGGATCAGACCTTCGTCCAGCTTGAAGGAAGCTCCAATCCTCCTCCTGACCCGCGGTGGCTTCTCATCGGGCATCAGAGGATAGTCTGAGGGCAGTGTACCGGTCAGCTCCTGTCAAGACAAAATAAATGATTACAAAAAAGGCAAAATTATGACCCTGACACACAGAATGCAATCCTATCTATTCATTTAGAGCTATTATAATGTCCCTCATTACTATTCAAACCACAAAATAATATCTTGGTAGATTGACATGTCATCTTCAAGGAGGTTACTTACTGCCTCTCTGATGCAGAGCTTTCTCAGCTCCAGCAGGCAGAGCTCCAGACGCTCCTCCAGAGACTGGTGCTTCAGCTTCAGGGCTCTGGTGTGGGTGGTCAGGTCCTTCACCGGGGATGTTGGGCTGTCTGGACCTGCAGAGAAACACACAGAAGATCAGATCAAGCTTTCCTTATGAGCATCTGTATCAGCCATAGAAATAAATATATAATTCACTATTTCATTCACTATTTTACATTTGTATATAATGTACTGGCTGCCATCACATACATGTGTTGTACTCGGAGCAGCTGCAGAATTCTCAGTACTCTGATCAGCACTACAGCTGGTGCTGTGAGGATTGCTCATTATTGTATTTTTTTCTTATTTTTTTATGTGTTTATGTAGAAAAAATTACTATTGGTCGATAAATCATCTGATATTTTAAAACTTTCAAATATGAATATTTGCCTAAAAAAATCTGGCGCTGGTCGAGCTAGAATTGGTAGTATTATTGTGTTATGAATTTGATAATGCAGCCCTAATCTGTACATGAAATGTGTGGAAATCAGATGCTGTATTGTTGTATTGTTAATATACTGCATATTTTTTTAAGGATCTTCTTACCAGAATGCAAGATAATCCCACTGTCAGTATCACTGATCTCCTCTCTACTTTCAATCGCCGTCATCTTGACTATCTGCTCTCAAGTTTTGGAAAAACCTGTTGAAATAAATTTGTTCAGATTAGTAAAATTAGATTGATCACGTAGAGGAATATAGATTCTCCTCTTGTTTTCCTGCCACATGGCTTCATTCATGCTTACTCCTGCTGCTTTACTTTACAAAAGTGAATGAGTGGCGAGTGTCCTTTCACACACTTATCCATGCAGCTCTCAATCTCCCTCCTCCTCCACCTCTTTCTCCCTCCCATGCTCAGTCACAAAAGAGGCAGGCCCCCACGGTTGACTCGGCACATGTGTGGGGGTTAATCCGAATCGTGGTGCCATGGTGACGGGGCATGATGCGGCTGGCCAGGGGAGTGTGTCGCCATGAGGCGTGTCAGAGGGCGTTTAAAGAGCCCAGACCCCGAAAAAGAAAGCAGATGGCAGCGGGAATTACCCCACTCATGGACTGCACCTGTTCCCCCCACGCACCCCTCCCTCAGCTCCTATTCAACCAGTGTCCAGAAAACCCTCTGGGGGCTTTGAAGTAGAAGAATGTCTCAATGCTGGGCTTGTCCACGCAGCATCAGATCACAAGGTCCCTGCTGACTCCCGTGCAATGCTGCCCATTTCACAAACACACTTTCACAAACAAGCGAGCACAATTCATGTTTATGGCCTGCTCTGCTCCATTGTTGCTTTTTCACCAAACATCTGACTGACAATAACCAAAAAACGAGATGTGTGGGGGAACGACATCAAAAGGCGGAAGAGAATGAAAACAACAAATTGGAGATAACATTTGGGGATAAGTTGAGGCCTTTAAAACCAGGCCAGGAAATCTGTGTGTGGCTGTTCTGGTGAAATCGCCTCAGGACCAGAGAGAACTTTCCAGAAAATGCTGCCTTTATTTCCTCCGTTTTTGTTGGTCATTTAATTTATTCTGGATCTCACATGTCTGCCACCACCCTAGACTTCTCCTTAAAAAGGCCAGCAGATAGCAAGAGACAATGTTATGGGCACTAACACGATTAAAGGATATCATTAGTTTGCCTTGCTTCAATGCCACACATTGATAAAAGGACAGTTTATAGACTTGATGACTCCTGGAGCAGCCTCTGTGTTAAAATCATGTCAGCAAAACTCATATGAGAAGTAAATGATGTTTTATCAGTCAGGAATAAACGGAAGGCAGGGTGACATGAAAACAGGCACCACATGAATTAATGGGTTGCTAAGGCTGCTGGGTATAATCCTCAGCTTCTGTCTCATCCTCTGTGTTTGGAGATTGGTATCAGGCCTTTTCCTGCAGGGACCAGGAAGACTCAGAGCCCGTGTGGATGAGAACCTCCTCTAACAGGATATTATTGTGTATCCCATAGGCCTGACCCATTCACCACAGCAACTCATGTGAACTGACGCAGCTATGAGCAGCCGGTAGCACAATGAGGCGCAGCCAGGCAGCTTGAGTCAGTAAAACAACACTGCAACAAAGGCCCTGTATCCACCAACCGGCTCAATAATCTGCTGTGGGTGCAATATCTGCTGACAACTCTGCCTCAGGCCTGGATGCTATTGTTGGGACAATATTGAGACAAGGCTGCTGTGAGAGGTGGAGTAAGAAACAGTGCTGAACTTTTACTGTGCAAGGTCGGGGCCTGCTGTACTCTCAGACGCATGGCTCCGCGCTGCAGCAATCTAAAACTAAAGACGTCAACAGGAATCCAGCCTGGTAATCAGAGACAGGCAGGGTAATGTGGGATTTACCCACTTACACCCCATAACTCTCTGAAGACTTTCACAAGAGACTGTGGTCGGAGGTCTAGGCTGAGTGAGTGGGTGGGTGGGTGTGTTCGGGTAAAACAGCATATCTCACTAGAAGTTGCATCTTATTGCAATGCCATTTATCATAGCTTTCATGAGAACCTGGAGTCGTGGGAGTATTGAAACTATATTGTTAGGATGAGCTGAAAAAAACAATACTTTTCTCGAAGGAGTGTAACAGGATTAGCAGTCCATTTCCTGAAGGGATAGGTGCTGATAGCACGGTCTCCACCCAGCAGACTAGATTGATGCAGTCATAACATCTTAATTGAGGGCAGTGTGTGATCACCGCTAATGAAGACTATCCAGAAACGTGTCAGGGATGGGAGCAGAAGGTCCCCACCCATCCTCGTTTGCTTGCTGGACCGTGACAGTGTAACATCTACGGAAGTGGGTGTTTATGGCAAGAGATCACGATGTGGATTCACTGTCTCGCAGACTTCCACCACCACCCTTTCCCATGAGCCTTTGGAGCTGCGATCTCCTGGAATGCTGCCACCACCGCCGTGCTCATTACCACTGTGGTCAGCCCTGGAATTACCAACGGGGAACCAGCCTTGCCGAGGAAACAGTGAGGGATGCCTGAAACCAGACCAAGGCCTGTTCGAACCCTGTAATTAAGATTCTCCACTGAATGCTGATACTATGGAAGAAACCAAACGACTTTACAGGATGCCTTATTTCAGAGTCTGATGAAAAGCCAAAATCCATTCAGCAAAATGGATCCACTCTGTACACAATATGGGCTGCTGGAAGAAAAGTGCATCAATGTGGGGGAGCGGCAAGAGAGAAAAAAAATGAGGTGTTGTATTACAAAGCACGTCACTGGAGTCAGATCTTTGCCTTAAGAAACAGTGCTGAGTTTGGAAACTCCACAGACAGCAGCAAAATGAAGACTGGAGGCTATGATAACATAAAGTTAACTTAAGCCATAGCTGTGAGAAGGCTGATTTAAAGACACAGGCACCATCAGTCTCTTTTATTTGTCAATGTTCATATAGATCAACACTCTTAAGTAGTCAATGGGTCTTAGTTTTCCAGCTGAGACAATGCAAGGGTAATAAGCACTATACCAGTCTGTTCTCAGTCTCTGGAGGCCATATGCTGGCCAGACACACCAGCTCTGTCACAGCCCAACGACAGCGTAAATACAGAGGGCAAGAAGAGATGCTCCATTGTTCACCAGAGGCTAAAGGGCTGGCCGGGGATCATGGCACCTTGTCCCTCTGAGTCATCATTTCTGAGGCCACTGAGTGGACACTGATGCTCATCCTAGGCCACTGGCAGGATGTGGTTACAGTTTCTCACCCACAAGTCCCCACCGTTAACAAAAGAACTGGGGGACTCCAGTGGCCTAACAACACGGAGGTGTTGTCTTTAGCACCACAGTAGCAGTGCACGTCTGTCAACATGTGGAGTGAAGGAGTCTGTGTTTATTCTGCTGCTGTGGGCACAAACAACTGCCACCAACCAGTTTATTGCCCCACATAAGTCCCAAAGTCTTTTCTGTGAAGCAAACTGTTTATATTAATGGTACAATACTGAGCAAGTTATTACACCCATCACTGTCTTCCACAACGGCTGTTTTGTATTCATTCATCGTAACTGCTGATAGTTGTAATACTGAGGGATTTCTTATTCGTCTTTTACAGTTTGTTAACAGACAACTGAAGTATGATTGTAAGAGGAACAGCAGTGGTGGAAGAAGTACTCAGATTTTTTTACTCAAGTAAAAACAGCAAAACCACACTTTAAAAATAATCCATTACAAATTATTAAAATTATTTGTGATGCATTAAAATTTCTACTGAAGTAAAAGTATAGAAGTATTAACAACAAAAAGTGCGCTTAAAGAATCAAAATTAAATGTACTTTTTATGCAGAATTGTTCCTTCCATAGTGTATTATTGCATTTTACTAGTGATGCATTAACTAGTAAGAAGCAATTTAATGAGTAGAAGCAGAAAGTGGCAGGAAATTGATATATTCGAGTTAATTACAAGTGCCTCATCATTTTGGTGAAGTACAGACCTTAGTATGCACTTAGTTATCAGTGGTATAAAGTACAAGTACATTTACTGAAGCACAGATACAATTTTGAGGAACTCGTACTTAACTTGAATATTTCCATTTTTTGCCACTTCATACTACTACATTTCTGAGAGAAATGTTGTTATGATTAATAATTACTTTGATTATACGTGAAAACACACAATACGCCTCTAGAATATGTATTTCACACAGGTGTTTGAATTTACGTGGCTGGTTTGAACCGATCAGGCTGAAGGTGAGTAAAGCTACAAGTCCTGAAAAGTATTCATCTTTCATTTTGCCGCACAAGATAATCATGTGTGCATATAAAATAAATAGAAATATATATAGTGGCCATTTTTCATAATATTTTAGTATTTTTACTTGCTGCTAATACGTCTGTACTTTTACTTGAGTAGGATTTTGAATGCAGGACTTTTACTTGTAGCTAACGGCGTATTTTTACACTGTGGTATTAGTTATTTTACTTAAGCAGCGGATATGAATACTTCTTCCACCACTATTAGTCACTTTACAGTATGGCGGAAGAGTGAACACTTATCAGAATGACATGTTCCTTGGAAGTGTTCTCATTTTTAAGGGTCATTTACAGCCGAAGTAGCCGATTCAGTTACGCTGTTAACTGTTCTGTAATGTGTATCTACAGCATCCCTCGCCTCACACTCTCTGTCTGCTGGTACTCATGTTGCTGCTCCTTCCCTGCCCGGTGTTTGCCCTTAGTATCGTGCAGTAAACCTCCAGAAAATCCCGTTTACTTACCTTGAAGTGTGTTTCCTGCTGGTCTACAGCATCCTCCCCACAGAAGCAGCAGCTGTCCAGACTTTCTCTGGTGTGCTGTGATAGTCGCGCTTGGGACATCTGTTTCAGTCAACTTCACTTTTCCGCTGAAGGGGGAAGAGATTCGTTGATCTTTGCTGAAGTATTTATTTGCTTGCTAATTTCTTCTTGTATTTACTTCATAACCCTATTGTTTTAGTTTTTTTTATCTCTTACAAACTAATTTTTCTCAATAAAGTAAGATTTTAATCGGGAAAGGTACATTCTGTGGTACCACTGATCTCCCCGGACTCTTTTTTTTTTTTTTAATGGTTCAGTCCGACGCTGCAGCGTTTCCAGACACGCTCTGCGTATTGACACAGGACTCGACTCGCTGAGGGGCTTTTAATTTGAAAAGACGCACAAAAGACGCATGGCAGGAGGGAGATACAAGTTTTTGGTAAAAAAGACCCAGGACAGCTGGCAAGTAAGTGGTAGTGGAGAACAAGACCACACTCAACTCTTCCCTTCACGACGATGATGAAAAACAGTGACCAAAATGTGATGTTTGGGCCAATTTAAGCCATCTATCCATCCTCGATTACATTAAAAAACACAATTAAATAGGGACAAATATACTTTTGATTTCTAATTAGAATTACATAAAACGTTTTATTTCTTCTGTTTGTATCGAGTAGAATATTTTCTGCACTTATCTGGCATTTAATTTATTAATTTAGATTTTTGGTTATTTTGTTTACTTTCTTCTTTATTGTATTTAATATAGTGGTGAAACGCAACTAGTACATTTGCTCAAATACCGTATTTAAGTATAAATTTGATATATTTGTAGGAGTTTTTCCATGTGATTCTACCACTTTCTTATAAGGCGTTTTACTGTGATTAATTGCTTTATTAATGGTTAATAAATCATTTAGTAACGCTTTACAGATCAGTTATAAGCAATTAATAATTTAAACAATTTGGGTTGCCAAATTGTGGAAAATCTTCCTTCAGAATGACACTTTGGTAGCAACTTAAATTCATTAGGGAGGCTCCTCCAACCCAGTAAGTCTGCACTTATTAAAACAAAGGGTAATAGGTTCCTCAGTTTGTAATAAGCTGTGAGCAAAAGTCAGTAAGTCTGCTATAGATGTTAATAAAATCATTAATGAAAGGGTTCTATAATAATCCATCAAGTCTTGTCAAATGTTAATAAACTGTTTATAACTGGATTTTGGTCCAGATGCCCTTCAGCCCTTTTCCCGAAGGTGACTGGTCAAACAGTCTATTTGAAGTGTCTCCCTAATGAATTAAATAGCGAGCTAAAAAGACAAAGTGTCACATTGGTGGAGGATTTTCCACAACCTGGCAACCTAGACGTTGTTCTTATAAACTGTTCATAAGTAATCTACAAAGCATTAGTAAATGAGTTCTTGACCAGTAATAGAGTCATTAATTACAGCTAATAAACCCTTTATAAATGGTGCCCTACCAGAAAGCGGTACCTCTACTTCTGCTTCACTGCCTTTCAGAGGTAAATGTACTTTCTACTTCACCACAGTTATTTGACAGCTATAGCTAATAATTACTCTGCAGATTCAGACTTTACATACAAAACATGCGATTATAAGCTCATAAAATGTTACACATTGGTATAGATTAGCCTGTCCTACAGTATATAAAGTACAGTAGAAGATTATGAGAATAGAAAATATGGTGTACTGTTATAGTATACAGTAAACTGCAGAACAGCATATAAAGAAGTTAGAATCAGCTCCACGTTGACCAGCAACATTAAAATGCTGCTTACACGAAAATGCATCTGTACAAAAAAATACTTTTGTACTTTTACATATGTGAAATTTTAAATACAGAGCTAGACAGATCTGGCTACGTCTTTCACCACTGATTATTTGTAGCACTTCTGCTAAAATAACTTAAATGTTATTCTGGAACAGGCTACTTTTATTTGCCTGCAGCCAGTGGCTTCACTGACTATCCCAAATCACTCCAGTGCCTTAACCAGGCCCCTGGGTATTCCTAGCCAGTACATCCTGAAAAGCCTCCTCCAGATGGCCTGTGCTTTCTCTTCTCGTCCCGTGATGGAATGAAAAGATCTGCTAATTAAACAAAGTGCCATATCCATGTGAAAGAACCGTGAGAGTCCTTAGGGAGAAGAACTGCATGCAAATTACGTCCAGCAAAACAAACCATCTCTGCAAACCATAAAGCCTTTATTTCCACAGCACACGGACACACTAAAGATCAAAAGTCATGACAGAAACAGATAAACAAACATGCAAATTTATGACACTGGGGGGTTTCTATTGATACAAAACAGTTATGTTGAGAAATGTGTCTGTTAGCAATCCCACAACAGTGGTCTCTCGAAATAAGAATTAGGCTTGACTGAAGTGGCCCTGAAGAAACATGAGAAGTTGACTTGAAAAAAATAGATAGTATAATTAAAATAGAAAACATAAAAAATATCTAGCCTCTGAATAGTAGTAGCTTTCCCTTGACAAATATTGGTACACATAATTATAAATAAAAAATTAGCACTTCCACCCCCTCCTCAGAAACACAACGGTGATTAAATTTACGAAGACATTTCTAAATATGGATTATGTATTTTCTGGTTTGTATGATTCCTTACACAAATTCTGATATTTCCAAATGCAATTTTAAACCCTTCAAGTGATCTGAAGCCAGCAGGTGCCTCTGTGATGTTTTTTTATATGTAACTCAGCAGACATATGAAGATAAAGATTTAGGGCCACTATGGTGAGATGCTGCGGGGGCTGATGGGAGCCTTAGGGCCTCACTGCTCAGACATCTGGGTGCGCCTCAGGTTGTCCTTCACACGGACAAACTCTGGGATCTTCTGCTGGTTCTCCCGCCGTCTGATCTCCTCCTGCTCGTACTAGAAAAACAAAGTACAATTCAGCGTATCTACTCTCAGCCAATCAGTATCATCCACCTCATCCATCTTCCAGTTGGTCCAGACCAAGAGCAGTTTACCTCATGGTCTGGACAACATTCCAACACCAAGGTTTAAAAAGAGACTGTTAATGTCCCAGGGTCTAAATGCTGTTCCAAAACGCTTTCTCAACCTCGGAAGAGCTGGGGTGGATGAAATCTTGGGAGTATTTCGCCATAAATATTCCGCGCTGGCACAAGATATCAGCTTTTGAAGACTTTAATACGGAAATTTCAGTATTGGCAGTTCTCTCAGATCCTTTGCTGGAGTGAAAGTACCAATATAACAATGTAAAAGCATCACAAGCAAAAGTCATTCATTCAATATCCTGCTCAAGTAATGATACAGAAGTATTATTTACAAAAGGCACTTCCAGAATCAAAAGTACAAGTACTTATTCTGCATTAAGATGGCCCCTGTGATGGATGTATTATTATATATATGACATTTGTAAGTAGCATTTCACTGTTGTAGCTTGTTGAGGTGGAGCTCGTTTAAACTATTTTATATACCATTAGATTGTTGGGCTCCTTCTAAAAGGGTCACCAAATAAATCTGAGGGAGATGTTGACGAAAGTAAGAGGAGACAACAAAGTTCCTATACACCCCATTGTTCTTATTTTCTGACTTTTCTCTAGTCTTTGCTTTTTTGAGAAATATATGGGTAATTTGACGTCTCTGGGTGTAGAACCGTAATTTAAATCAAACCATCTGAGAAGTTTATAGGAGAAATTGGATTTGTTGGAACGTGACAAGGGGCCAAATTAGATGCTGCTTCTTTTGTAAAGGGTCACAGGCCAAAATGGTTGGAAGCCATCTGTTTAATCTTTAAAAATGTATTTTATTTATAAAGCTTATCATGTTTTTTTTTTAAACGTAGAATCTAAATCTGATTATTAACCTGCATCTGCATCTGTCAAATAAATTTAGTGCAGTAAAAAGTACAATATTTCCCTCTGAAACATAATGAAGGGACAAGTAAAATGTAGCAGAAAATGAAAATACTGAAATAAAGTATGAGTAAATCAAAATTGTCCTTGAGTGCACTACTTGACAAATGTTCTTGGCTACCTTCCGCTACTGAGTACTTGCATTGGCCCTTGAAATCCTTGTAGTAACACTAAAAACAACCACTGTGTGTTTGGGCCAGAGATAATTCATTTGTATTTTATAATAACTTTGTGAAATGTCTCTCAGCTGAATGCCATGTGCCTCTGACCTCTTGCAGCTTCTGCTGCCTCTTGCGGAGCTCTGTCTCCAGATCTGAAGGCCGCCGTCGTGCCATCTCCTCCTCCTTGTGCAGCTCCAGTCTGCGCTGCTCCAACACTCGCTTCAGCTCCGGTTTCTCCTCCAGCAGCAGGCCCCTGCACGGTCAGCCGGAGTCACAGTTATACACATGCATGCAATCCACCCTGCCCTGCTTCGAATGCTGAGAGGATCAAAGGTGTTTATAGTGTTTAAACTCCCGTACCGTTTATGGCTGAGCAGCAGCTCCCGGTGCAGATTCTGGTAGCTCGGTGTGTCCGCTGAGGAGCCGTTCAGTTTCCTGGGCTGAACGATCTCATCACTACTGCAGTCTGCTGCGGAGTGATGGGACAATGGCAGGTGGCCAAAAGAGTTCTCTGAGAAACACAAAGCAGCAAATGCCACCGTCTGTTGACTTGTACTTTTAACTCCCTAGATCTGATAAATTCTGCCAAAAATGACTAAAAACTAGTCTTAAAATAGATAAACAGAAAAATAATTGACTCTAAAAATCTGTCATTCAGCATTACTAAAATATAATGGAACCAGTCTGATTTCATTTTGTCAGGTTAGTACTTATAAAGATAATTCTATCAAACAAATCAATCAATCATTCAAACAGTCTGATTGATCTACAGTATTTGACAGGTCAAATAGATTAAGCAATCAAAAATTTGATTGGTAACATCTGAGTGATACTCAAACGTTATAGTTTCATCAACTGTATGTGTGGTTATTTTAATTTTAGAATACAGTTCCATTATTGTTTAGCATTTGTGCACTAAGATACCTTTTTTGTGATGCCCATATCCTGGTTTCTGTCGGTTTAAAAGTGTGAAGGAGGAAAAAAGAAGAGACACCCTATTAGTAATTTGACACTACTAAGCAAGTTAACACTGATGTACCAAAACTGGTGTGTCAAAAACAGCTTCTTTATTTTGATCCTCACCTGATTGGGCAGAGGGTATAATTAGATAAAGGCTAAAAGGGACAGAGCCTGCTGTGCTGCTTAAGCAGGTGAGCTGTGTTTACTTTGATCACAAAGGTGATGTAACAGCTTTGTCATCCTGTCAGAGTGACAGTAATGTAGGTTTGGCCCCACATTGGTTGTAAAACACGAATTACACTTATATAGTAGTAATTGCGAAGAAGATTAAGTAAATATCTGCATTTATTACACTCATGATATAACAACATCGGCATGCATGACATCCTACTGTAACACAATCGGACAGATACCTCTGCCACACCCACTGAAACCAGATAAGGGAGCAAATGTTAGATGCTGTTGTCGTCCAGCCTTTCTGAGATAGATAGCTACATATTTCTCCTATAAACTGCCCTACAGATGACCCCTAATGATCCTCAGGCTCTGTATTTGGGATTGTGCCTTTTGCTGTCCCTGTCACTGACGTAAGCCTTCCGATCCTGTTCCTCCTCGGGCCCCTGCAGAGAGGCTGAGCTGGGAGATAACCTGATGGGTGTCTGACCTGATGGAAACCATTGTTCCAGACAGGGCCTGCAGCGCTGGGATGGATTCCAGCAAAATCACTCCATCAGATCTCTCACAACCTCTTCCTTCACTCTAGCACAGACACCCTGAACTGTATTGTCTAATGTAGCGCTGACATACTTTTACCCTCAGAAACATCAACTCAGTATTTAATGGATTGGATTTTAGTGTTTGAGGCCCATGTCCAATGGTAGCCAAAGGATAGATACGGCTTATTTTTGGCCCCATAAGCCATTAGTTAGTGTGTTGTTGCTGTGAGATAAATACCCTGTGTTTCCAAAATACTATATCTGTCAAAGAAAGCTCGAATACAACTCAGTCGGGTTTTTTGAGGCTTTCCATCCCGGTGTAAAAAGGATTTCATAAACCCGTGTTCACGTGTTTTTACACGTGACATGTGGCTGCAGCGGTTTTCTTTGGTGACCTGAGTCATTTGAGGAGCATTTAAGTATCAAAGAAAAGCAGAAAGATTCTCATGAGGATAAAATATACACACTCAATAAATCATGTGTTTGATATTCTTAAATGTGGATAAAAATGTTTGATGTGAACTAACACATTACTTTTGAACCAACTAAAATAATTTTATAAATGAATAGAGACTGTAATGGACTGTAATGAAGTGGCATCTTGATTGTCCTAATCTGCAGGATAATTCTAGATTGTCCCAACGACAGCATCCTGTAATAAGGCAAACACTTATATTTTTGATTGTAATTTAAATCATATAAAGTCTGTCGGACATATAGAATTCAAAATAAACCACGGCAGTAAACTCACTGAGGCAACGCTCACAGCCTGAACGAAAGTCAACTAAACCTCTGTCAGATTGCCACCAGACCAGACACTAGCCTCTCACTAAGATAGGAGTAAAAGGCTAAGAAAACGGCTTGCAAGAACTCACTTTCTTTGCAATAGATCCCTCCATGGCAAGATGGTGGAGGTCCACTGTTTCTGTCCAGTGATGGAGTTTCTTCTTTAGTCCATTGTTAAAAGAACCACAGCTCTTCACATAGTCAGTCTGTTGTCTGTTTCTTTGCCGCATCCAAGTCCAACATACTGCTGATAATGAGGGATCCTCAAACTCTTAGAAGTAGTCAATATTGGTAGTAGACACCGAAATCGTATTACGCCATTCAAGATTACCTCACAACCCCCACAGGGCACAAGACGCTAGATTAGTTAATTGCTGCTGACACAAATGCAGCTTAAAACCAACCTAGCATGGCACTATTACCAACCCATTAATACTGACAGAGACTCCAACAACAACGGTTTTCAGGGAAACCAACATAGTGTTCTTAGTGTAAAATGGTCAGATTTTTTTTACACTGGTTCTTGGAGACATAAAGTTCAAGTATAACAATTAGCTGAAACGTTTGGTATGGTGTTTACTAGATTTAAACTAATTTATTAATTCTCTACATACAGACGTAAATAATCAAAACTGTGCCTCATCAACATTTTCAAAACAACATTTCTTAGAGGCCACACTTCCAGACAATCTTGGAACTATATGGTTTCAGAGCAGCACCCAGTGTGTCTTTGTACCACTACAACCTAAACTGACATGACACAAGCTTTGTTCGTGTATTTGTTTGCTTGTTTGTTTGTTTTTCAATTTAACGGGACAATACAGATCAACGTTACATACAGTATAGTTACATACTTGCAACAGATGTTATGTATATAGGGTGTCCAGCTAAAGCCCTTTTCACTTTAAGGGTAAAAACAACCAAATAAACAACAGACTGGGGATAGAAACAACAGAACAGACGAAACAGACTGTGCACATATGCATATGCGTGGGTCTCTTTGTGTAATTATGGTACATGACTGTGTATGCACCGACTTACACAGCAGTAGGTAAAAAAGTGCATGGGTGTAGGTATGTATGTGTATGTACATTTATATGACCAGTTGATTAATTTAAAACTCATTCAGTGTTCACAGTTTTGTTGTTTTTTAAGCTCCTGTTTCAGCTAGACATTGAAAACTTTAAATTCTAATTTTTTCAAATTCACATAGGCCTACTTACATTATTACTTGAATTATTATTTTTTTTATTTTATTCACTTTTTCCTTTTTTTCTTAGAACATTGTTGCTTAAGGCATGATCACATCACCCCTATCTTGGCCTCTCCTCGCAGGCTACATGTTCATTTCAGAACTGCTTTTAAAGTTTTCCTTAGAACATTCAAGGCTAAACGCGGTCTCTCTCCAAATTATATCTCTGAACTCAACAACGCCTTTTGGCCAAATCGCAGTCTGAGGTCGTCTGGCAAGGATCTCCTGGCTATTCCTCGATCAGGGTTGGGAACCCGAGGTGACAGAGCCTTTGCTGTCAAAGCTCCCTGACTCTGGGACGCTTTGCCAGAGGAACTCAGGCTCGCCACCTCAGCATCAACCTTCAAGTCACTTCTCAAAATACACGTATACAGACAGGAATCTACAACTTGCTGTTATAGACTATCACACAGTGTCTTGAGCCTATTTTTTACTTACTGTGCTTGCATTTTGAGGTTTTTTGTTTGTTTGTTTGTTTGTTTCCTGGTTTCCGTCTTGTGTCTTGTTTTGTTGTGTTTTCATTTTTGATCCTAGATTTTATTTATTTTTATCTTTTGGTATTTCTCTGCTCTGTGAAACACCTTGAAACTATTAAAACTGTAATTTCTTCATTTAATGCAAGAAATACCGAGGTAAAAAAAAAAAAGAGAGAGAAAAGAAGTGAGGGTCTTTTCCATTAATGGCCACATGAGGTCAACATACAACTATTTTCTGCTTTCATTCACCCATGACTCCTTGCGGCTTTTCGATTTAAAACCCGCCCCGGATGTTCCTGTTCCTCCACAGTTTGAATGGCTTGTGTTTGGTGTGTTTGCGTGTGTGAGTGTTCGAGTGTTCGGCGACTGCTTGACTGAGTGAAGTGAGGGTGTTTGTTTGTTTGTGTGTGTGTGTGTATTTCTGTAAAAACCTACACAGTGATCTTATTTGATCCGGTCCGAGTTCGGCTCTGCTCTGATCGGAGATGATAGGAAAAGCGCTCGCAAGCCTCCGTGGCGATGAGCAGCAGGCAAGATGTCAACCTCCAGGGCCCTCCACGGCTCTGTGTTGTGGTGAGAGGTGATGAATTGATCAGATATACTAGTTCTGGCTGAGTTTGGGGTTCATCTCAAGCTTCACGATGGACAATGAGTAAAGAGGCGATTCTGATCTGACCACAACCGACAAGCAGCGAGGAGCCCTGAGTGGTGGCTGTTTTTTTAACCGTTTGAAACCGTCCGACCGTTCGCAGCGGCCTCGACTCTGCTCACGAGACTTTCAACAACAACAACAAAAAAAAATGTCGTCGTGATGTGAAAGTAGCTCTAAGATCCAATTTCACAAAAAGAAAAAAATACCACCAGTAAAGACTGTTCATGGTAAGGTCAGTGCTTTAATGAAGTGAAAACCAACCTAGGTCGTAGGCCTCGGTACACACGGTGGGACTTTACAGCGAATTTCAGGTCATTGTTCTCGCTGTCCGGTCCGTAAAGTTTGTTTTGGGTCACCCTCAAGCCACAAACGAACCCGGGAATTTGGTGGCGGACAAAAACGGCTAAATTGCTAGACTTAAAATTGCCAGGTGACCAGATACATGACTGCCAGAAGGTAACGTTGCGCTCTTAACTTCTGCATGTTCGGGCAACACCACCGCCATCTTCCGAGGTGATACTGTTTCCACGACATGTTTCCGCCGCCACCAAGTAGCCAACAAAACAAACAAACGAAACAAAAACAACAAAAAAACAAACTAGTGAAAAAAAAAAATTAGTCACTACAGGTTAAACGTTACTGTTCATCGTAGTAATGGTAACTTTCCTATCTTACGTAGAGGTTCCTAAACGTTACTCGCCTGTGCCTCCGTTTAGTTCACATTTTTCAAGTCGGCCTTATCACAATTCTCACATACCCATAAGGTACTGTGCAAAAGATGCAGGCACTGAAATTAAAGTGAGGATGCTTTTAATAAAAAAATAATGCCATGAATAGTTTTTATTCATCCATTAACTTTATACAGAATACAGCAAACTGAAAAAATAAAACAAAAAACAAACCCTAAATCAAATCAGTATTTGGTGTGACCACCCTTTGCCTTTAAAACTGCACCACTTCTCCTGGCCACACTTGTGCAGGGTTTTTCAAGGTAATTGGCAGGTTGGTTGTTCCAAGCATCTTGGAGAACTTGCCTCGGTTCTTCTGTGGATTTAGGCCGTCTCAGTGTCCTCTGTCTCCTCATGTAATCCCAGACTGACTCCACGACGTTGAGCTCAGGGCTCTGTGGGGGCCAGATTGTCTGTTGCAGCCCTCCTTGTTTTTCTTGTCTCTGAATTTAGCCCTTTACGACTCTGGCTGTATGGTTGGGCTCGTTGTCATGCTGCAGAATGAATTTCGGAACAAATCAGATGCCTCCCTGATGGTGTAGATGATGGATAAGAATCTAAACATCTAAAGTAACTTAAACTTTTACACAATACTGTTATACATGTCAAGTATTTTTGTGTGATCTATCATTCCCCCTGTCCATGCTGACCCTGAAGCGATTCCTACCTTAATGATGGTTATAATGTTTTTGTTGAAACTGATACAGAGTTGTTGGACTGTTTCTAATATATTGTCCACCCTATTTATAACCTTGTTGGGTAGACTTAAGTACTAAAACACATCTCAGTTTTATGCAATGCAGTTCAACAGCACCACTAACTACCTTCTCCAAAATGACTACAAAGATCAATCAACACCTCTCTAAAATTGTTGAACAAAAATGGATGATATAACCTCATGAAGGTACAATGTAGTCTAATACAAATTAAACTGCACTAAAACAGACTGCATTAGTTTTAGCTAGATCTACCTAATAAAGTGGCATTTGAGTGTAAAACATATTTAGAAAAAATTACCATATCGGGTAACAATAAAAATCATATGAGGCTGGGTGACTAGGATATAACTGGGGATTATTAATAAATAGGATAAACCAATGAATGATCCCTATTTTATTTTTAACATATGACATTGTGGTGCTTTATTCATATAGTTATTTTGCAAAACTGTCCAAAGTTATGGGAGTCAATCCATTTCTTTTTATTCAGGTGGAATTTCCCCATTAATAAAACCAGTTGTGCAATGAAAATATTCTCTGTCCTCATCCTGTGGTTGGATCATTCATTCAGTCTATCTTCTTGTAAAATTCTGAATGACTACCCAGGACATTTTTTATACATATAATAAAGAAACAGATGAAAAACTGTTTATTTTTACTCTACAGAACTCACATTCAATAACATAAATCCTGGTCTAAATATCTCCAGCACATGTTTTACAGGATATATCTGCCTCGGAATTTCAAAATAAAGCTCTCTCATTCTGATATTAACACAATGTTTATTACCTGCTAACCAACAACTGTAGAGCTGTCAAGTTGTGTTTATTTTTGGTATAGTTTTGAATTTGGCTTATATATTTTGTGTTCAAACCAAAATATACTTTTAGACATATGCAATTAAATTATTTGATATTGTTTTACAGATGCCCTTATCAAACAAATATCACCAGGGGTTGATTGCAGGGTGGTTGAAGACAGTTGTATTTTATATATATATATTTTATATACATGGATGAATTCAGGTGATTTTTTTTTTTTTTTTTTTTTTTTAACTTTATTCAGGAACAGGAGTGAGGTGAACACACCAAGCCATAAAAAAGGAACAAACAAACAAATAAGGTATAAATGAAAGACCAAAAAACAAACAAATTGTTTGCATATGTTTAGTTTCTTCATATACAATGCAGCAGGGCTTAATCTTATTAAATTTTCCCCGGTTAATATGGAATGTAACCTAAAATTATTAAATTGATAACACTGTAGTGTTGGGACTTATCTATATCACAGACATAAAAACCAAACAGCACATGTTCAAAACACAAATATTCAAATAAAACTTTGAAAGCAGTAGCATTAGACAAAAAACAGAGTACTAGAAAAGCTCTAGCACAAGAGAAAAACGGTTTCAGTGGCCAACGCACGAAAGGTACAATTATCATCAATATCACCGTTACATCTATTTAAATCTAGATTAGTAGTGTAAGGTTTCCGGGATAAGAGAGTTTCGGTAGAGAGCGTGTACACACTGTCTCGCGATAATGAACGTTAGCTTTGACAATGACGTCTGTCTGTATACACGTGACCCCCTTTGTCCAACCAGCTTCTCAGCAACGACTCGACGAAGCGCGCGAGGGCGAACGAAAGAGCCCGTACTTGTTTAGGTAGGCTGCCGTTTCCTTTTTCCTGCAACCATGGCGGAGTCCGGCAAACGACGGCGACTCAGTCACGTTAACAGCAGCTCACAAACTTCTGCCAGCGCCGCCAAAATGTTCACGGGCAGTCAGCGCGATGCAACCGGAGGAGAAAGTTTTGTGGACGGATCCATACTGCGCATCACCATGAAAAACTTCCTGTGAGTTAATGTTCATCAGCTGTCAGACAACAACAACAGAACAACGTGTTTCGCTGCCAACCTGGAAGAAAATGAGAGATAGCTGGCCGGCCTGGCTAACATATCAGAGCTACCTGGCACCATAGCTGGGTGCTTTGACCTCTGCACATGGGTGCAGAACTGTGTTATGCGTTCTCTAAAAACCAGAAAACGCAGGGCTGCCATGTGAACTGATGTATTCACTCTGCAACCCACAAAATCAAGTCCAAGTCAGATATTTGAAGTTCCAGTCAAATCTCAAGACTCTAAGGGATGAAATCAAGTCAGATCGGAGCCCCAATCAAGTCTCCAGACTTTAAGGGAGTCCAAGTCAAGTCTTCATAATGTCTATTTCTACAGTATTGATTTTAGTACAGTGCAAAAGTTTTAGGCACTTGTGAAAAAAATGCTGTAAAATGAGGATGCTTTTAAAAATAATTATTTATCAGTTAACTTCATACAGATGGACTCAATCAAATCAATATTTTGTCTGATCACCCTTTGCCTTTAAAACACCACCAATTCTCCTGGCTACTGTTATGCACAGTTTTTCAAGGTACTTGGCAGGTTGGTTGTTCTAAGCATCTTGGAGAACTTGCCTCAGTTCTTCTGTGGATTTAGGCTGTCTCAGTGTCCTCTGTCTCCTCATGTAATCCCAGACTTACTCCGCGATGTTGAGATTAGGGCTCCTGAGGGGGGCGACTCCTTGTTCTTCTTGATGCTGAATTTAGCTCTTTATGACTCTGGCTGCATGTTCGGGGTCGTCGTCATGCTGCAGAACACATTTTGGGAAGCGATCAGACGCCTCCCCGACGTTATTGCATGATGGATAAGAACTTCTAAAGTACCTAAAACTTTTGACCAGTACTGTACATTCAGTTGCCAGTTCATCAGGTACACCTTGCAAAAACAACTTCAGTCTGACACAACAGTCCTGACACAAGTCTCCCTTTTTTGAATGTTACAATGTTTAGCTTTTGTTGGTACTGTTTTAGAGAGATGCTAATTCAACTTCAAGGTCATTTTTGAGGCCATTTAAGGAGGCCGGGGACCTGACTTGCTTTACACTGAGAAGTGTTTTTAATATTTTGTCCACACATTTGTAACAGTAAATAATTAATAAATGTTTAGTCTATAAAATAGAGTAGTCTACCCTACTAAATAGTTAGAATGTACTCAATCTTAGAAACACTATGGCGTACAGTGAATACACTTCAGCAGCAAAACAAACTATAGCTCAACCAATACAGGATTTTTGAGGCTGATACTGACAATTTTGTTTGAGAGTTTTAAAAAATGATATCTCGGGCAGTATTAATTTGTCTATACACAACCCACAACATAAATACACATTTTTGCCCTTGTAATGTATTGGGCAGGACATTTAAAATAAACTTGTCACTTATCTGTGTTTCAAAACATATCTCGTGTCTCCCACAAACTACAGCCTCCGAAATGAACAAAAAAGTGGAAGGTTAGGATTAAATACAGAAAGATGTTTCTTCAGCGTGGTGTGTTCTGGCTGTCAAGACACTTTAATTAGTACAACCTAAAGTCTGAGGGATTGTGTGTGTTGTAAGAGCTTTGTCTCCCTGCCTTCCAGTTAAGGCTAGTGGGGCCTAAACGGGACGTAAAAAGCCCCTTGTCATTGCAACAGGAAAGTCTTTATCTGACCTCTCAGACAGCCAGGTGATGCACCTAAATAACCAAATGTTTAGCATTTAATATTTTCATCAAAGCAAGGCAATTGCAGCATTTCCCCTACTAAATTGATTAGCAGAGGTGGTGAGGCCCAAAGTGACTTGTCCCGTGATCAGTTTAGTCAGTAGATGAGAGCCTAAACAATAGCCACACTTGTTAGATGATATTTGCTGCATGAAGTGGTACTCCAGCTCTCATAGGATTAATGTTTTAATTCATAAAATTATACTAATTTTTATGATGTTAGTAGAGGTCGCCTTTATTTCAGGCAAGGTGGCCTGCCTCTGTTGTAAAACACTGCAGGAAAACTTTAAATATCTACTTTGTACTTCCACAGGACCTATGACTACTCTGTGGTGTATCCTGGACCTAATCTGAACATGATTGTTGGAGCCAATGGAACTGGCAAGTCCAGCATTGTTTGTGCAATCTGTCTGGGTCTGGCTGGCAAGACCGCTATCCTGGGCAGGGGTGATAAGGTAAACAGCAGAGTAACACAGCCACTGGTAGATACACTCAGAACTTGATCAGGCCTTGGTTTCTTTCCAGAAGGCCAGTGAGTAACTTATTTGCAAAATACAAAGTTGATAGGTAGGGTTTCAGCTGAAACAACAGCACAGCTGTTATTTGTTATTTGAATGTCATTCATTCTTCTCTTGCACTGCATGTGTTGGTTTTTTCTCATCTCCCTGCACCAGTGTCACCCCGTACAATTGTTATACAGTTATTTTACCTGACAAATAATTTAATTACAATTCGGACGATTGTTAAAAGGAATTTTTTTTTCTTCCTTTAGGTTGGACTTTATGTCAAACGTGGCTGCAATAAAGGATCTATTGAGATTGAACTGTGAGTCATCTGAAATAGATTGCAGACACGCACTGTTAGTTTAGTTCAACTAACAAAGCTTTTAGATAGGTGAAATCCATTTGTTCAGAAGTTCCAGGGGAATCTGTTTAGAAATCAAGAAATATTAATCTTGTTAACGTAATTCAGCATTTTAAAAATACAGTCAGTTCCACCTCAAATGATACTACTGTTATACTGTTTACCAGTGTTAAATCAGCCATACAATGACTTTATAAATAATGATTACATTAAGTCAATTTTTCTTAGTGCTGGATGTATCTGATTGTCAAATCACACTCCTTGTTGTTATTCAAGGCACAAGAGTGGTGGTAATGTAGTGATTAACAGAGAGATCCATGTGGAGAATAATCAGTCTCTGTGGATGCTGAATGGAAGACACTGTAACCAAAAAACGGTGGAAGAGGAGGTCAAAGCTCTGCAGATCCAAGTCAGCAACCTCTGCCAGTTTCTGCCTCAGGTATGTTTTTATCACTGTGGTACAAGCCTGCCCGTGGGCAGCTAATTAGAATTTTCCTACCCCAAATATTCTATGCAGTTCAGTCTGCTTAATTAATCCTGTGACAAGGTAGGAGAGTTAAACAGCCCAAGAATTATTTGTGCAGTTTTGCAAATTACTATACCAGTTCATTCTTCAAAGAACAAGTCAGAACCCTAATGGTTCTTAAATGCAACGTCAATTTAAAACTTGCCTCACTGTTTTCCACTTTTCTGCTGATGTGGTTGGTTTATCCTCACAGGAAAAAGTGGGAGAGTTTGCCAAGATGTCCAAAATTGAGTTGCTGGAGGCAACTGAGAAGTCAGTGGGACCACCAGAGATGTACGAGTACCACTGTGAGCTCAAAAACTTCCGCAACAAAGAACGAGACCTGGAGGTAAACAAAAAGCTTTATATGGACATGAACAGCTACAGCTTGTGCCAGTTTCTTCTGTCCCATCCCAGTCATACAACAGAGACATACAGACATTTTTGTTGAAAAATGAATGCCTTTTCTAGAGCTATATAAAAAAAAATACAAGAACAAAATTAAACAGTTTTTTGTATATCTATTTCCGTCAACATCATTCCTGTGCATTCTGTAATGTCTGTCACCACTCTACAGTTTTTAAAAAGAACAAAATTATACAATTTTACACCATCGATTATTTAACTTTTTCTTCCATATTAAAAACATGTAAATGCAGCTTTGCCTCAGACTCTTCTAGGTTTTTCAGGGTTGTCGGTGGTTTGTTTCCCTTTAGAACATCGTGAAAGAAAAGGCCAACTTCTTAGAGAAGGCCAAGCAGAGGAATGAAAGGAACAAACATGATGTGAACCGTTACTATGAAAAGAAGAGGCATCTGGATGTGATTAAATTGCTCAAGAAGAAGAAACCGTGGGTGGTGAGTGGCTGAAACGAAACACTGTGCACAAGAAAGAGAGACAAATAAACACAGTATTTAGTCAGGGTAAAACTAAATTCTTTGACTGTGTTAGCTCTGTCCCTGTTTCCCTGAGGGATTAGGAGTATGAGACCACCCGTAAGGAGCTTGAGGGTGTGAAGAGGGAGCGAGATGAGGCCAAAAAGCAGCTCTCTGCCCAGAGGCAGGCCCAGGCACCTATGCTGAGGAAGATTCAACAGATTGACAACCAGCTGAAGCCCACTGAGGCACAAATAAAGGCAAAGGTGAAAGAGCCAATATTGTTACACTTTGAATGAAATGTCTGAAGTATGGCAGTTGGGTCTTAAAGAAGAAATATGGGCAGTGATGTGTTACTGTTTTGCACACATGTAGAAGGCTTTAATGGAATTTGTTTACTTTCAGCCTTATTTAGAAATAAAATAATAATGATAATAAAATAATTTTATAACCTGTTCGTACAAATGAAGTAGGCATTAACTTTCACTGATAGGCCCTAATTTGGCACCTACAGTGTAGTAAGTGCAGTTAAATGGTGTTATGGAAAGCCTTTTTGGGCATCCATTAAGGGATTTTTCACGAGTTGTTGTAAGTGAATTATAAATGATTAAGAGCATTATGCTGCCCACAAAAATGCATATTAAAAATGTTTAGAGATTTTTGAGTGTGACACTTGAGCATCCCGCCACCATTTTACACAGTCTATTTCTTAAATACACCTTTACTGAATTTGAAGCACGAATAATTAAATTAAATCATAAAGCTTTTGAAAGGAGGTTTAAAGTCGTCAAAAATCAAAGGCTAGGTTTTTTTTGAGCATGTTTTTTCTGTAGCAGAATGAAAACAGCAGTGAGATATTTGTGATATCCTGATGGCAATGATGACCTTGATGTTTTTCAGACTGCCGCCATCAAAGAAGCCTCAAACAAGTGCAAACAGAAACAAGATCAGCTGGATCGAAAACACAAAGAGGTGAGACGCGCTTTCTTTTTACTGAGAAGGATGAAGAGAATCAGCCCTCAACAGCCCTGGAAAAACGTAATCTATGGTGTCGTCCGTGGATGACAATTTATTTATTTAAGCCTGTTGCTTTTATCTTAGAATAACTGTAGATTTTCTTGTTGTAATAAAAAGAAACAAGAATGGGGAGAAAAACCCAATGAATAAAAGTCAAATTTGGATTTGTGTCTACCATTGATTTGCAATATGCATTTATTATTATTCTTTTTTAGATACGATTGAACAAGAGATTGATTTTGGGAGTGAACAGATTCAGCAGCCAAGAATGTTGTCTTTTTGTATTTCTCATTTTATACTTCCTTCACACTTCACATTTATTGAGTGCTTTAATCAATGACAGCAAATTATATTTTGAAAATTTCCTAAATGATTTCAGTTAATTTGACAATATTTTATCCTTATCTTTGTATCAAGTACAGAAGAGATACAAAAGGCAAATACCATTTGAAGGATATAATCAGTATTTTTTTGTATTTTTTATATTTTTTATAAATTTTATTTTTATTTATATTTATGTCATGAGCCTACTGCATATATTTTATGTTGCTAGCTTTTCCTGTCCAGTGTCCCTTTATCAGAGTATAGAGTAGACTTTATCTGCAGCTACATGTTTTTCATAATGAATGACAACTCTTCTCTACAGATTGAAGATATTGAACAAACACTGAGACTGAAGCAGATGGAGGAGGAAGACCACCAGAAGCGAATCAGCAACACCAGACGGACTATTGAGGACTTGAAGGCAGAGCTTGCCAAAGTTGGAGATCAACCAGACGTGACACCGCAGATCAATGCTATCAATGTCGAGTTGAGAAGCATCCAGGAGGAGAGAGCCAAGATCAAAGGAGAGAAAGCTGACCTTAGCAGGGAAAGGGACAAGCTCTGTGGTGAAACTGCGAGTGAGTTTTTCCCACACACTATACAGTGTTCTCTGAAAATCTTTACACAAAGAAAGATCTAATTATGAATCACATTAAACATTATAATGCTAGTCACTCAGGTACTTGGACTCCGCCTGTGTCAAGTCAAACACAGAGTGTGTTTCATGTAGATTATGTTCATTCATTTTTATTGCCAGAGTTCAAGAAAAAGCTCAATGACATGAACAACATGATGAACGCCAAGGAGAGGAAGCTGCAAGGACGCCACCGGGACACACATACTGCTCTCCAGTGGCTCAGACAGAACAGACACCTTTTTAAAGGGAATGTCCATGAGCCCATGATGCTGGTGGTGGGTAATACTTCACTTTAACTGCCCTATTTAGCATCATTTAGCAGTATTTAATAAATGGTTTAATAACACATTTTAATGTAGTTGTAAGCACATTAAGTAATTATTAATGTATTATTTTGTCATCACCAATAACTTCTCCTGTGGGCCCCCATTAGTGCAGGCTGGTGTATAAACAGATGAATGACTATATAGTAAAACAAATCTGTAATAATATAAGATGTCTCCTCTTAGAAGTTATAAGTGTTGATAAATACTGTACATTAATAAACACACACAAATGGTAAATGACAGCATTATATGGCGCCTTTTTTCCAAAGCACTTTACAATTTGCCTCTTACTCACTCATTCACACACACACTCTCACAACGATGGCAGCGAGCTACCATGCTAGGTGCTGCTGGACCATTTGGAGCAATCTGGGGTTCAGAGTCTTGCCCAAGGACACTTCAGCATTTGGACAGGAGGAGCTGGGGGATCGAACCACCAACCCTGTGATTAGTGGACTCCCAAATGTCCTCAGATCTGCTTACAACTACATTATAGTGTGTTATATACCAATCCTTAATAGTTCAGAGTGGTTAAAGTAAAGTATTACCATGATGTGTACATGTTCATATAACAGGATGACAGCACGAGACAGATGTGTTCAGTGCTAAGGGTTGGGATTGGCTTTGTTGATTTTATTCATTTGTAACTGGGGAGAATTCTTCTCTTAGCAACAAATGTTAAGCAAATTTTGAGTAAGTTATTTAGGCCATTTTCCCTTCAGAAACTGAAGCCTGGTAATTTAGTGGTCAGTATTGTGATGGTAATGCTAATATCATTTATGGGGTCTTAATGCTATTTCTTTCTTTATTCCTCAGATTAATGTGAGAGATCATCACTTTGCTAAGTATGTGGAAAATCACATCCCATTCCATGACCTGCGTGCCTTTGTCTTCCAGAGGAAAGACGACATGGAGAGTTTCATGGCCGAGGTCAGGGTGCTGCAGAGTATTGTCGTGTTGTCTCTGAGTCGAGGATGAAAATTGTTCTTATTGCAAATTATAGTTTGCAATAAGTTAATATAGTTAACGTCAGGCAAATCCTAATTTTGTGTGGGAAATCCAGTTTTTAATCTCCCAAATCAAAGAAATATTAATTGGATCTGTCCTGAACCTTAGGTCCGTGACAAGAAGAACTTGAAGGTGAACTCCATTTCTGCTCCGGAAGAATCGTGTTCTAAGCGGCAGCCGTCCCGAAATATTGAGTCCCTGAGGTGAGAGAAAATGAATCGGTTGAGTGTAATGAAGTATAAGGTCAACATAAACTGTATTTATTTGTGTGTGTCTGTTTATTTGTGTAATTGTGTCTCTGTCTGTGACTGTTGCTTTTCTGTTTTTATATGTACTTTCTTATTTTTAATTTTTGTGTGTATATGTTTGTGTGTGTTTGTGTGTGTGTGTGTGTGTGTGTGTGTGTGTGTGTGTGTGTGTGTGTGTGTGTGTGTGTGTATAATTTTTTTTTTTTTTTTTTTGCAGGCGTTTCGGATTCTTCACCTACTTGCGTGAGATGTTTGATGCCCCTGATGAGGTGATGAGTTACCTCTGTCACCAGTACAAGGTGCATGACGTCCCTGTGGGCAATGATCAAACCAAAGACATGATTAAAACAGTACGTTCCTCTTCCTGCATGATTCAGTTTCTCAGAACAGAATGCAGAGATGCGTTTCAGAGATGTCAGATTCAAGAGTCATTCTTCAATTTGATGTCAAAGAAATTAGTTGCTGAGTTAAAAATTTAATTGGACTGTGTTTTAATCGATGATGCATTTTAATTACTGTCTAATTTAAGTTGCATAAGCAGTATCTCTGCTGACCTGAGTCTTTCTGTCCATTTTGTTTCTCCAAGGTGATTGAGGAGCCCTACCTCAGGGTGTTATACACAACAGAGGAGAGGTACACAGTGAAGAGGTCCTTTTACTCCAACAAGATTAGCACCAGTAACTCTGCAGTGCACCCTTCCCAGTATCTTACTATCACTGTGGACACTGAAGAGAAACGGCAGCTGGAGCAGCAGATGAAGGTGAGACACTTGAACAAATGTGGACGCACAGGCCAAACCCTTTTCTTCAACTCCAATGATTTGTAAATTTGGTATCTGGCATTTCTCTACCAGTACAGTACCTTGAGAAATTTCAATATGCTGGTTGAGTTTAGCTGTTAACCCCCACTGTGACCAGGCATGTGAGTTGAAGTTACAAGACATTGATGAACGGATGGAGGCCCTGCAGAAGGAATTAACCGCCCTGGATCGCCGTGACAATGAATTGTTGGCAGAGAAGAAGCGTCTCTCAGAACTAAAGGTCAAAAAGAGACAACTGGAGCAGAAAATCAGTACCAAACAGGACAGGTAAATCTGTCTTAAAAGGTCTCAAGGACTACTAAAACATGCGCTGAAAGTTTTCCTCTCTATCATGTCATATTTTTACATATGTAATTCAAGTATTAGATCATCCCTGTAAAGGTGCATTAGTTTGGTGAATCCAGATTTTAAGAATCGGTGTAACTCCCTCTTCCCACGTGTTTAGTCTCAGGCAGATGGAGCAGAGTGTTATTGATCTGAGGAAGATTGAAGAGGAGACAAAAGAGAAAATTGGAGCAGTCAATTCCCAGAAGGTGTCCATAGTCGCAGCGTTCATGGCCCAAATGAAGGTACAGATAAATAAATTTATAACTACGATCCTGTATATCACTGCATTACATTTCATAGCTGTGATAAGATGACGTTTTTAATTTAAATATTTTCCAATAGCCTGTTGTTTTTTTTTTTTCTTCTCTTACTTATTACTTACTTATACTTCACCATTGGGAATTTTTTCTGACTGCACCCACCTCCCTTCAGAGTTTTTCATACTATATCTGTCTCTATTGCACCATAACTCTACCTTCTAGCTGACATTATATCAAACTTACATTGTTAATGAATTAAACCGTGAGAGAGACCATTTCTGATATTTTGATAACAGGTTTTTAAGAATATTGTTTTTTTCATGTCTTGTTATAAAAATGTAAACCTGTCCTCATGATCTTCCTCTGCCTTTTGTTTGTCTTCAAGTGTCTGACTCTCATTGGTCCCTCTGTTTTTCTTGTCTGTCCATCGTCTGTAGCTGAGAGCCACGCTGACTATGGAGAAGGTGTACCTGGCTTTGGAGACCGTGGGGCTGACAGCAGAGAAGATCAAGCTGGAGAATGACTGCAGAGAAGGCGCCTCTGTACTTAAGGCCACTGATGTAAATGTTTCACATACACGTTTATGTACATTCACAAAGTCACGGAGTCAAGCTAGGTTGATAACGTGTTGCTCACTGAGAGGACCAGGAGACAAAGTCCCCATGTCAGCAACTGTCCACCCTGCTGGGGTGTCCATGATATTCCTTCATTTATTTCCCGATCTACTCCTTGTTAGATCTCACTGGTTTTATGTGAACTGTCCATGTGTTCTTGCAGCAAAAATGCAACCGTCTGGAGCAGAGGAAGGTCCAGCTGACAGAACAATGCAAAGACCTGTTGAAGAGAGCAAAGTCCATGTGTACGATGCAGCCTGATGAGTCCTTACCTGAAGACCTGCGTAATGTTAGTGTTTATCGCAGTCTTACCACTGAATACATGAAACAAGCCTCCCCTTCTATACTCCCTATAGACTATGATCCTGTCACGCCGGCTAATGACAGCTGTGGAGGCATAAAAATATTATTAATGATAGTTCATAAAGTGTTAATTGTTCTTGTTTTTTGTTAATGCAGGCGTTCAGCAAGCTGCCTGACACACTGGACGAGATTGATGCCATGCTGAATGAGGAGCGGTCCAGAGCCGAGTGCTTCACTGGACTCAGTGAAAGTGTAAGATAACGTGAGAATCAGGGTTTAATTTGCACAACGAGAGCTCAGTTTAAAAATAAATAAATAAATAAATCATAATTATGACTTAATTTTCTTAAGGCAGAGTAGAAATTCTGACCTTGCTTTAACCAGGCCAGAATTATTTGTTCTGGAAATCTGTTAAGAAATTTTTTTTTTTATTTTTTTTTGGAGGAAGGAGGATTTTTATTTTAATTTTTCCACAACTGCAAGTGGCTTCTTCAAAAATCATGTTAAGTATCAGTAAAGTCATGATTTTAAAATTGTAGCAATGCACACAATATTTACAATGCTCGTGTTAGGAAAATGTGATTTCGAAACATTAGAACTTGAAACTGCCTTTTTTTTTTTTTTGATCTCTACAGGAAAGTGCGATCAGAACATATAAGCCATTTTATGCTCAGCGGTTTCTTTATCGTTGGCTTTCGTACGTTTTCCAGAGTGTAAATGTTAGTCACATTAATCCTCTCTGCTGCAAAGGTTGTTGACGAATATAGCAGTAGAGAGCTGGAGATCACACATCTGGAGAAAGAGCTGGAAGATCAGAGCAACGCGCTGAACGCCTACCGACAGAACATATCAGAGGTGCATGACTTTTTTTTTTTTTTTTTCACAGAAAAATGGTTCAGTCTGTCATTTCTGGTATGACAGAATGGTCATCCTGTGTATAAATGTGTGTATAGTGACTTTGTTTGTGTCACAGGCTAAGGAACGCTGGCTGAACCCTCTGAAGCAGCTGGTTGAACAGATAAATGAGAAGTTCAGTGACTTCTTTCGCTCCATGCAGTGTGCCGGAGAGGTTGATCTGCACGCAGAGAATGAGGTAAATGCAGACACACACTCTTGATCTGATATCGCAGGGTCAAAGGATGATTTTAGTGGCCATTTCCTTTTATTTACTGAATTGAGCACAATTGTATATAAAATTGTATTTTATATGCATTTGGCCCTATCAAAACCTAAGATTTACTTCTTTTTAATTTTTTTAATTAATTTTTAAAGCTATTCCACACATACAGTAATAACGAGTGAAATACTCAAATTCATGACATTTTTTTCTTTTTATGGATGCACTGTCGAATTACATGAAATTGAAAATTCTAAATGTCTATTGTTTCATTTTACACACATTTTTCTTCAATTCAAAACGACACACTGCATTTGGTATAACTGACTCAACATAAGACGTTTTAAACTTTGAGTTGTCGTACAACTTGCCTTTGAATAGTTGATCCCACTGGTTGGTCTGAGAGTACTGACGAGATTAATTATTTAATGTGAGCGATAAGATTAGACAACTGAGTTGAGAGCGAAGACTAAAAGCATTCATAGAACATGTGTTTGGATCAAAATGTGCATGATTTGTAAGTGATATTTGAGGTCACTAAAGCAAAAACAGTGACTGCTGTTTGTCCACTGCAGGAAGAGTATGACAAATATGGGATCCGTATACGGGTGAAGTTTCACAGCAGCACTCAGCTCCACGAGCTGACGGCCTACCATCAGAGCGGAGGAGAGCGCAGCGTCTCCACAATGCTCTACCTCATGGCCCTGCAGGAGCTCAACCGCTGCCCCTTCAGAGTGGTGGATGAGATCAACCAGGTGGTGCTCACACGCCGACACACACACACACACACACACACGCAGAGTCATAACAGCTTTTCCTTATTGGCTATATGAACATAAAAACTGAGCTTCATCTGAAGCTACTGCAAATATTGCCACGAAAACCAGGCACGGGGTTTGTTTAATTGTACAAGCAATACAAAACCACTTCAGTCTCTGTGGTCAAGACGGTATATTACGTTCAGTTTCAACAGATTACAACACACTCTAACTAAAGACGAGAGTTTGTTATGATGTTTTAACAACAGTCTGTGAAATGATAAGTGCCGGGCAATTAAATGAGCAATTATGTAAAAAATAATCCAAGTGTGTATATTAAAAAAAAAAACTAAAAAAAAAACTGGGAGAGGAATGAGCTAAAATGGCTTAAAAAAAGCTTTGCGGGTTTTTTGCTCAGAAATACAGTACATATAATTAAGGGACAGTACCAAAGTATGAAAATAGAAAAGGAGCAGAACATTTCAATGAGGTGGAAAAGAAGCATGATACACCCTGACTACAGGAAAAAATAAAAAATTTTCTATGTCTCAAATTTTAAGATTCACGAGTCAGAATGTAAAGTGTTTTATAAATGGCCATGGAGTGGCGCTGTAGGGTCGAAACTGCACCGAAAATTAAGCGCTGGTTCCTCAGGTCATGGCCCAACTTTCCACCAGATTTAGGCAAGAATGTAATGTAGGTAATAACGCAGTATCTTCAGATGATAAACAGATACATACAGGGAAAATGTATGAATCCTGTTTCATATTGGATTGGGTTTTTTTTTCTTTTTTTTTTTTTTTTTAAATGATTTAAAAAAGTGAGCTTTTACTTCAATAAAATAATTTGTTAGCAAAGCAGCAAAATTTTCACTTCCTCAACTTATCCATCCTCAAACAAAACAAAACATTAACACAGGCCGATTTGAAGGGACCAGGATTTTATAGACTCCTCCTGTGTTCAATGATTTTATAACAAAATTTAACTGAGTTTACAAATATTGATTGATTTTATTTATTTTTTGTTCACCCATTTGCATGCCTTCATTTCTTGAGCATCTCGCAGGAATTAATACAACAGTCACTGCTGACTTATGCGGATGTTACTGAGTCTGTCTGTCTTCTGTGTGTAGGGAATGGATCCTGTAAATGAGAGAAGAGTTTTTGACATTGTGGTCCGTACAGCCTGCAAAGAGACAACATCCCAGTACTTCTTCATAACCCCTAAAGTGAGCTTTTTTACCTCCTAATCAGTGAGAGGTCAGATGGCAACAAGAGACTGACCTCATTTTGTGCGTGCGTGTGTGTGTGTGTGTGTGTGTGTGTGTGTGCATCTGTGAACATGTTATATATTTTGCTTTGCTAAAGTGGCTATTATCAATATTGTTATGTCTGACCACAACTCAACTGTTTTGGGTCACTCTGCATCGTTTCGAGCCGCAGCAGGCAGCTGTATTCAGCGAAAAATGCTACAATCCACTGTAAACTACCTGCTCAGCCTTTAGAAGCTAAAGAGGCAGACATTTCCTTCAGGAGGTGGTAGAGGCAAAAAACTGAATTAAAATAGAGTGAATTTTGGACTTACATTCATCAGGTAGCCAGAAACATGGCTCTAAATGAATGTTAATGTTGCTTCATATCTGTATGGATGTGTAAATAGGAAACTGTTTGCTTTATCAACTTAAAATCTGATACCCTTTCAGTGTTGTGTTTACAGCTTGTAGCTTTGTGGCCAAAAAGTCAGCTAATGCAGGTTTAAAATGTTTTGTGTGAAGCTGTGTGTCTGCTGTATTATGTTTGTGCACCCACGAGACTCTGTGCTCTTTGTTTTCCTGAACCTTCTCCCCTGCTGTGTTTTTCTTCAGCTGCTGCAGAATCTTCAGTACGCTGAGGAGATGACCATCCTGTGTGTCCATAACGGCGCCCACATGCTTCCCCCGAACCAATGGGATGAAAGGGCTTTCATTAGACGGTGTCTCCAAAGAAAAGCCCGGGCATGAATCCACCAGGCTGACCTGACCTGCCTGGGTTCACTTGGTTTCCACTTCATTGAGTTCAAGATATATGACTGTTAAACTGAAAGTGATGTTACTCATTTATGAAAATGAATTTCTGTTCAGTTATTTCAGATACAATATTCTATATGAACCTTTGAAAGAGAACTGTAATTTTGTGCTGGGGAAAGGTCTTAAACAGATCATCAACATTCACTTGCAGCAATGTGTCAACTCTTTTGATAAGGAAGAGATGAAACATATTTTGTATTAACAGTTAATATGTTTATATATTTGAATAAAATATTCTGCTGTTTTGTTTAATATTTATTTAGAATATTCATTAAATATCTGATACCATGTGTGCTTGGCTTGAATACCGCTTCGGTATGCAGTGCGGCATTAAATAGGCAACGATATTTTCTGGAAAATACAAAAGAAGTTTTTGCATGCAAAATACCTTCATGCTATTTTGATTAAACGTCAGAAAATACGAAGACAATAGGAATGTGTTACATGAGATACTCTGCCTAAATGTGTATAAAATTTGGGGGCTATCTGCACAGACGTAAAATCAAAAGTAACATCACCTACAAACAGCGGCATTATTTTGCATTAAAAGCCAAACTATGTAGAAATATACATTAACTTTGAACCTTCATTAAATAGCTAGTTGGTCATTTAAATATCACAGTAATGTGACAGATGAGTGAGGTAAGTGTTTATTTTTATTCAATTGTTTTATTCTTCTGTGCAGTTTTCTTTGGTGTTTATTGAGAGTTTTGTGGTTAAAGTGATTCTGAAATCTAAGAGGAAAAGCATCCATTTTTCACAGTGATTGCTTTCCATGAATCACCTTTCAGTATTCCGTTTTTAATGTATGTCATTTGGAAAAACACAAGCGGTAAAAAAATGCACTGAAAGAATTCCTTTATTTGTTGATGTTGGTAGCAGTTAGGGATAGTAGTACTGGAAACTTCATGGTTAATAGAAGCTGCCATCATTCTCCACGGCGTAGCGCTTGTTTGAAAATGCTTGTTGAGGAAAAATAGGACATTGCATTGGTATTTGGGACACACTTTGCTCCAGACAAAGCCAGATTTTCTCCAGACTCAGTGGGTTTAGGTTGGAGTCAATTGCACCCGTCTAAGATTTGAATCAGAAGCATTAGGTTTGTTAATGTTAGTTTCTAGACGCAGACATTATCTGCTATGATGATAAATTTGGGAATTATAATTTCACTGAACTCCACCTGTGCTTCACTTGATGCTGTAAATGGAGCGCCTCTGTGGGTCAACCCACACTTGGATTTCTTTCTTTTGTTCCTTTTCCAGCATGTCCTGATGGACGTTTTCCTGTTTCCTGCAAAATAACATGAAACGTGATAAGTTAACATGGTTGAATTAAACTCCAGCCTGACCTTGTTATTACAAACGCCCACCTGTTGTCCTCAGAGATCGTCTCCTTCTGGAATAAAATCTGGTTCTTACTCCGGAAGAAGTCCTTGTTGTGATCGTAGACCGACTTCAGCTGGAAGTCAAGGCTGTCATTTGGAGCCTGAGCTCAAGAAAAGAGCGGTGCATTCAAAGTACTGAGGGTCCGTTTGCCGTGAAATATTTTTTTAGTTTCATAAGTGAAGGTCGAAATCACGTTCCCTGGAGCTTACCTGACGCTCGCAATGCATAACACTCCGTCGGGTGCTAGCCAAAGTGGCTGTATCATGGAGGCGACTCCAGGGTTCCTCTGTTTGGGCGATGTGTGTTGGTTTATCATGTGTTTTTCTCTGCACAATGGGAAAGGAGGAAAAATGATTTCCAAATTTACAAAGAAATGATATCTATTTGATGAAATGGACAGCAAATGGACATCATCTTAAGACCTGGACTGATGAATTTCAGGTGATAGTTTTCAAAAAGTGTTTATGCTTTAGAATAAAATCCTGCGAATGTAGTAGACTACATATAGCTGCAATAGGGCTCACCAATAATTGATAACTGTATTATTTGGTTTTATTCTCCAAAGATATTAATTTTGTTACTTTTAATCCACATAATGAGCCAACAATGACTGAGCTCAAACATGTCACACCAGCATGTTGCTTTAGGTAATACCATACTGAAAAAAACGCCATAAAATCAAAATGTGTTATTCAAAATTGAAAATGTTTGGAAGTACAGTTTGCTTAAAGGAGAACCTCAGAGAGATGTGGGACTATTTTTGTGACTGTATTTGGGGTACGATAAAAATTGAGTTTTGTCCAAGAGTTTAAATAGTAAACTGAAACATTTCTTTCCCTGAAGTATCTAGGCTGATGTGTTTAATAGCTCTTTTGAATGTCTTGAAGAAGGACCTTGTGTCAAAATCTATTTTTAAAACCTTCATTATTTCAGTTTTGTGCTTAAATGTTGCATATTCCTAAACTGATTTGTGTTTAATCAAATTAAACATCAGCTGGGTGATAACAGAAGGCCATCAGCTAATTTTTTGTCACAGGGTCCCCTTGCAGATTAATTTGAATACGTAACTAATTTCCGGGAATTAAACAAAGACAGGTAATAGTGGATTATGTTCATTCAAAACAATATAAGTTTATAGTATGTTAGACATCTGACCTTTTATATGTTTAATTAGGGGGAAAAAGTGCTTTATGTCCAGTTTAAAAATAACTTTCAGGATCAAATGTGTATTTTGAACACATAGTTTAGCCTTTAGCTTATGTATTGTTTGGGTACAATGAATATCAGACAGGTTGTTATCAGTAGAAAAACGCACCTGCCGCGGTCTGAAACCACTAAGTGTGAATCCGTTTTCAAACTTTGGAGCGGGGAAAGGATCCCGGCTTGACATCTTCAATGACGACACGATGTCCGGTGAACACAAAACATCATATATCCACAGTTTTGTTGTTGTTGTAGCGTCTACGCTATTCTCGCTAACTCCGGAGTGTTTCCCAACCTCGTCTCTAAGCAACAAAAAACTTCCGTTTAAATCTTTCAAAATAAAACGATTGTGGACGAACCACACGTCAAGGGCCTATTTCATTTGTACGCTGTCGATATTTAAACCAGAGGTGTTCACAACAATGGTGGAAAGTAAATTTGCTCAAGTACTGTACTTAAGTACAATTCTGAGCTACTTGTACTTCACTTGAGTTCTTCCTTTTAATGCTGCTTCACTACATTTCAAGGACAAATATTTCACTGCACAAAATTTAAGATTTTTCATACAAAAAATTATACTTTCTTCTAAAATATAATACATTGCTCAATGTTCAAAATCTCCTTCTTATCAAGTCACTTTAGTCTGTAACTGAGTCGTTAAAGTCAAATTTTCTTTGATGAAAGTAAAAATAAGAAAAAAATTGGCAGCGCAGTAAGAATATTCCAATTTATTTTCAGTGCAGTTATATTTTCTCTCCGTAATTCTTGTGCAGCAATCTGCCTCATTCTGTGTTGTTGAGCTACAGACTCTGCCTTCAAGAGCATTTTAAACAAATGTTTTGAAAAGTAAAAATTCTTGCTGCACTGACAGATTTTTTTTTTTCACTTTTTTTAAACAAAAAAAGTTTTTAGGTCGTAATTATATTCAGAAATGTCTTAATGAGATTTGGGGTTTTGCAGAAGAAACTACAACGGTAAAAGGATATATTTATGGGTCAGTAATAATCATCCTGTAATATAATATATTTGAATGTGTAATACCACCCCATCAAAAGAGCTTTTTTCTCAGTATAATAAATACATTTACTTTTGATACTTATTTGCTGACATCAGTTGTGTAATTTTACTTAAGTAAGCTGTTGAATGAAGGACTTTTAAGTGTAACTGAGTTTTTTTCACAGTGCGCTATTGCTGCTTTTTCTTAAGTGAAGTATCTTTTTTTCCCCACCACTGGTTTACAAACTATTTTGCCACATTTAACTGTGATGTCGGCTTGTAATAATGTCGAAATGGCCACTTAAATAAACACTGTTTTACAAACTCACCACTTAAAGCCATTACCGATAACCGGTCACTTCTACTGTACATGTCCAAATAACACCAGCGGAAGGCAGGTGAAACGCAAGTCAGCGGCCTTTTGTGGTTCAGCGGTGAGTCAGCGGTGAAAAGATGATTCAGAGTAAAAAAAAAACAGGCACCAGAGCCAATCACCTCCCAGTATGTGTTCACCCGCCTCCAGCCGCCGGGCGGGCGACACCTGACGGCGCAGGTCGGCGCTCCGCTCCTTTGTCCCCCATCACTTCGACACTGACGGGAGGCGACGATGCAGCGAGGCCTGACGCACCTGAGCCACGTTTCACTGTGGCTGCTTCTCGCACAGACCTCTGCGGATTTGCCCATGTGCAAAGAGGTGAGGAGACCCCTGTTGCATTGCCGCATTACGAATAACGACCCGTTCAAAGCTAAAAGCGCTCACAGGTGCCAGCTGTTTGTATCGTGTGCACGCAAAGGTTTCATTGGGTAAACTGCTGGAACTTTATAGAAAAATAAATCAAAGTTAAGTTAAGTCTACTGTGCCGTGAGGGCGTTGTGCACCTGTGGGGCTAAACAATATTGGCGTGCAAAATTTCTGAACGTTTCGAAGGATAGCTGACCTAAACCCCCTTAAACTGCTTCACCCCATTACTGTCTGATGATGCAAGGAAACCTGTTCAAGGACTGTGTTGTAAATTTGTATTGAGAACTGACTGTAATTACAAATACATAAAAATGTACATTTTTTTTGATGGGAGTTTTGAATTGGCACGTACCAACCAGTGCGTTTTAGCACGACCAGTGAAACAGTTTGACCTCCTTAACATTATGCCTGTGGGAAAGGAACATGTGTTTACTTTGCAAGTGTTTGAATCATATCAGCCATTCGCTTGTGCTTGCTTCGGTGTTCTCACAGTTATCAGACACTTGTTTTACTAGATCTTCCATATGCTGCATCGCCTACTGTACTCTCCTCACCCTTCCATATCTGTTTTCAGTTTGCATAATAACAGCGATGTTTGATAATACTCCAGACATTTCCTTTTTTTATGAGCTTACGTTACTTCAGAGATCTGTAGGCCCTTATTTTAAGCTTTGTGAGCTAATAAAGCGAAGAGCCCTGGTGCCAGATACTTTTTCCAGGTGAGCTTTTGTTTCCATGCCAGTCCATTGACCATGAGGCACAGCGGTCATGATGTCCCGTTGCCGTGGCTCCCTCATGTTTGTTTGAAGGAGGCGATTAGGCTACAGCACATCTCCACTTTGATGCATTTTTACATCGGATCCTCCCACCCAGGCTCGTGTTCATCTGATACCTCAGCCACAGCTAATGTAGCAGCTCTAATCAAAAACAAAGACCCAGGGCTGCTGGGTGCTGCTGCTGCTGCAGCTGCTGCTGCTGCTCCTGTGTTTCTGTTAACTATTAATCCCAGGATGGTGTTTGTGGGCCTGGATTAGTACTGAGTGACCTTCCTAGGAACATTACAGCAGGCTGTTGACCAATGACTAAATCTTAAGATTGCACTGTGTGTCTGCTCAGTATTCATGACTTGTTTCAGAGGGCGTCAGGTCAACAAG
This sequence comes from Xiphias gladius, assembly GCF_016859285.1. Taxonomy (NCBI): domain Eukaryota; kingdom Metazoa; phylum Chordata; class Actinopteri; order Istiophoriformes; family Xiphiidae; genus Xiphias; species Xiphias gladius. The sequence continues at coordinate 14,002,795 of NC_053417.1, read as the reverse complement.
ATTACCTTTAACGATATGTCACATCCCAAATAACATCATTACGGGTGGGACAGTGTTTGTCAGCCACCTGCTGTAAGTATCTCCTAAAAGGGGTCAAAGCATGACAGACGAACACAGCAAACGCTTTGCACCTGAGCTCCTGCTGTCTCCCAAGTTCTCCGACAACACTGAAATTAAATGTTTACAAAAGGATTGGGTGAATCACCGTTTCTCGCCCTTTCCCAAGTAAATAAGCTCTCAAGGTGCAGAGTTGCAGCACATCCTTGATAAGTGAGATTAAAACAACAGTTGAGACGGCCTCCTGGGTAAATATTATCCTCGACCACACGGCCAGCCTTTTTAAGAGGCTGGCCGTGTTTTGGAAAGAAAAATTCCCCAGGTAAAAAACAATCTGATTACCTATTTTTACTAACAGCATCACTGTCTTCTTACATGCATGCTGGTTTGCGTCCTTTATCGAGTTGCAACAATTAGTCGTTGAATCAATTATTCGATGATCAGAACATTAATAAGCAACAATTTTAATATTAGTTTGTTTTCTTTTTTAAAAAGACTTTCTGGTTTTACCTTCTCAAATGTGAGGATTCGATGCTTTTCTTTGTCATAAATTAAAGTAAACTGAATTTTTGGGGGTTTTGGGCAGTTGGTTGGACAAAACAAGACATTTGAAGACATCAACTTGGGCTGGGAGAAATTAAAATGGGAATTTTTTTTTTTTCACTTTTTCCTGACATTTTGTAGATAAAACAATCGTTTATTCAAATAATCAGATGACTTGGCAGATGAATTGATGATTAAAATAATCTTTAGTTGTAGCTCTTCTCCTTTATGTATCAACATAATTTATTTATTCTGAGCATATAATGCTTTTTGTATCCAGCTGTGTGAAAGTCACACCTCTGTTATGTCCCCGCAGTCAGATTATCACTTTGAGTACACAGAGTGTGACGTGCTCGGGTCACGATGGAGAGTGGCCGTTCCCAACAAAGCCGACACATGCACAGGTCTACCAGATCCAGTCAAGGGCACTCAGTGCTGTGAGTTTCCTACTTTTACATCTTATTTTATACGTTGTCTCAAAACCCTCCATCTGCATTGCAGATTTACCGTGTAAATAATAAACTTTATCTGTTCATTTCCATGTGAACATCTGCATGAAGCTTGACTTCTCTGTTTTTGCCCCTTTTCCGTCTTTTCCTCTTACAGCCTTCTCCTGTAGCGAGGGAGAGTTCCTCGACATGCAGTCGCAGACGTGCCAGAAGTGCGCTGCAGGCACCTACTCTCTGGGCACCGGTGTGGCCTTTGATGAGTGGGACAGCCTGCCGACAGGTTTTGTCACCCACGGGGTGACCACAAACGGCGGGGATGCCAACACACACTGCTCCAAGTTAGTATATACTGTATTGTACTGTATTGGCTTATTGATCGATTGAAGTCCTTGGTGTTTCTTGGTTTCAAGAAACTCATCAAGCTGTTTCTGCTGCTGTTGTTTTTCTAGCTCAACCTGGACACCAAAGGGTGATTACATAGTCTCAAACTCAGATGAGTGCACTGCAATGCTGTCCTATGCCGTAAGCCTGAAGAAACCTGGAACCGTGTCCTTTGAGTATTTCTACCCTGACAACAGTATCTACTTTGAGTTCTTTGTAAGTGTTTTAAAGTGACTGTTGATGCTGACAAGGGTGGCTGTTTTCGGGGGGAATATTTGGTGACCTCTTGCTCTTTTCTCCCGCTCCTGTAGGTGCAGAATGACCAGTGTCAGTCTACAGACTCCGAAAGCCGGTGGATGAAGCTCTCAGAGAACAACTGGAGTAAATACGAGGTCTGTCCGAGTGTAGCTTTAGCACGAAACCACACTTGCTGGCATCAACATTATGTCTCTGCTCCTCTCTATCTCTTCTGTTCCTCTTTCATTTTTTTAAAACTGACTCTGTGCAGGTTGAGCTGAATAATGGCAATAATGTGCTGTACTGGAGAACCACTGCGTACACTCTGTTGGGCAGTGCTGTCAAACCTGTGCTGTTAAGAAACATTGCCATCTCAGGTAGATCAACACCTGTAGAGTGTAGGGTGCAGCAGTTCTAAACATTTGTTCACTCCTCGACTCCTTTTTTCTTTTGTCAATGATTAAAAGTTGATCAACGGTCTTATTCCAGGGGTGGCATACACATCAGAGTGTTTCCATTGTAAACCTGGCACTCACAGTGCAAAACCTGGATCTGCCCGCTGCGCCCCCTGCCCTGCTGATACCTACTCCACTAAGGGTGCCACTGTTTGCCATCAGTGTGAACTAGACAAATATGCAGGTATCAGTGTTTGCATTTCTAACGCTCTATCCACAAAGAGAGTCATATCACATATGTGTTCTTTAACTTGGTATAATTTTTGCAGATCTGTCTCTACTTAAAACCACTGTGTATTTGCATGTGGCCACATATGTAAAGCAACTGTTTAAGAGGTTGCAGAGTGTGTACGGTTGGTCTTATCATGGTATCTTAATGTGAGCTGTGTGTTTTCCCTCGTCACCGCCGGCTGTTTCCCCTGGCTTGGTTTCTGTTTTTTCAGAGGCTGGTTCAGGGAGCTGCAAACCGAGACCTGCATGTACAAACAGTGACTACTTGTACACTCACACTCCCTGTGACGCTGAGGGAAAGGTAATGCAGGCAAAAAGACATGACTCGGGGAAAGCAGCATTTGTGCAGGTTCAGTAGAAGTGAACACTTCTACAATTCTGCTAGCCACAACCACCACATAAATCGTCTGGGCTGATTGTGTGTGTCACATTCATGTCTGGCTTGTTGTGCGTCTCAGACCCAGCTCATGTACAAGTGGATTGAACCTAAGATCTGCAATGAGACAAGTGAAGGAGCGGTGGAGCTTCCCGCATCGGGGGAGAAGCAGACCTGTCCACCGTGTAACCCGGGTTTCTTTGTCACCAACTCCTCCACCTGTGAGCCCTGCATCAACGGTTTCTACTCAAATGGAACAGGTGCAGGATCAGCACACTCCTTATACAGCATTTTCCTGTAGTTAATGTCAGCCTGATGGGTTTATTTTGCAGGGACATATGTGTACTTACCAAAGAGGTTGATTTGAGCCTAAATAACAATTAATAGAATTTTATTAAAAGCTAATTAACAGGTTTGTGCCAAAACAGGATTGTTTACAGTGACTAGGCACTAAACATGACCAAAATTGATCAGATGTCTTGACTGCAGATTGATGTATGTATAAGAGTATAAGAAACAGTGATCCAAGTCCAGAAACAAGTGACAGAGAGCATTCAGTGACTACTTAGTACTGAGTAATCAACAAAGCCATGTAAAGCCGAGTGATTGATTAATTGATTGATGAAGTAAATATAGTGGACATATGCATACGTATACACACATACTTATATTTAAATATCCGCACACACTCACATATACTGTATATACAGACATGTATACACAATTTTTAGCGAGGTATTTAAGGGACAAGGCAAGCCGTCTTACATTTTAAAGTCTCTTATCTGCGGTCAGACGGAAGTCATGTGATGTGTGGATGTGTTGATTGAGGAGGTGATCAGTGTCATCTGCTTTGGTGAGTGATATGCATGTGATGGCTCTGTTGTTGAGGTCTGAGAGAACGAGTGTAGGGAGGCTCGTGATTTTGGAGGCTGTATGTCTGATAATGTTTAGTTTGTTTTCGCTGGAGATAGTTGTCATTGTGGAGAAGCAACAGAATCGGAATTATGCTTGGTGCAGAAACAACATTTGTTAAAGTAAAAACATATAGTCAAGTTAAGTCAGTTTTATTTATATAGCCCATTATCACATATCACAAATTTATTCGCGGAGCTTAACATTCTGTACAGCATAGCTCATCTTCTATCCTTCTGTTTCCAGTGACATAATAATGCATTATTTACTCACAGCCTGTGCTAAGTGCCCTGTTGGCACAGAGCCGGTGGTGGGCTTCGAGTACAAATGGTGGAACACGATGCCAAGGAACATGAAGAGCTCCATCTTCACACGAGAGTTCGGCAGCTCCGACCACAGCACGGGTAAGAGACTTAAGATTCGGCTCAGAGTATGGCCTGATGAAAATAATCAGAGTCAAAAAATGTCTCCAGGGTACTTCTTAGACCAGAAAAGGAGTAGAATTATTTTTAAAAAAAAGGTAGAGGTTGAAGGAAAGCACAAACTTTACACCAAGGAACCATTCATTTGAGAGAATTACCACACAGAACAAAACAGCCTCAGCACTTGACAAAATAACCTTAACTAAAGGTCCGATGGTGCAAAAGTTGGTAAGCACACCTTGAGTTAAGTTTATTTTGTCAAATTAATTTTTCCAAGGTCAAGATTGAACTGACATGTTCAGCCTCAGAATTGTTTACAGCAATAGTTCTACAAACTCGTGCTTTAATCCTTATTTATAAGTATGTTAAAGAAGGTATTTTGAAAAGATTAAATGATATGCAATGTGAAAGGCCACCCGAATTATTGTGAGTCTGTGTGTGTTGTTGGTTGGACATCATAGGAATGTGTTACTGTTTTTTTAATCACAGCATGGGAGGTGGCTGGAGAGTATGTTTACACCACCCCTGGGGATCAGGACACAGACTATCTGATGCTCATGCTCAATGTCCCTGGATACAGGTGAAGTCAAACTTTTCTTTTGAAGGAATTACACATAAAACTCTATATACAGCACATGTGCATTATATCGTAGTGTAGGTAAATTGGAATGAAATGCCATGTGTCTCCACAGGCTGCCTCAGTCACTGGCCAAAGACAGTGAACTTTCTCGCATCACCTTTGTGTTTGAGACCACGTGTACGGCCGACTGCAAACTCTACTTCCTAGCTGTGAGTAGAATGAGTGCATTTTGTCGCACGTGTGCTTCAGGTGATGACAAAGAAGTCACGCTTGACGCGAGTATGAATACATATGGGGCGAATGTATTTCCCTGCAGGGTTATAATCAGTGGAATAACGACGTGGTGGAGCAGTGGAAAGGCAGCAAAGGGAAACAGTCGTACTCCTACCTGATCCAGAGCAACAGCACCGTCAGCTTCACCTGGACATTTCAACGAACGGAGACATTTAACATGGTGAGACGCAGCAGCACATCCCAAATATCAGTGTTGATCTGAAAACAGTGGGCTGTTTTTGTTTTGTTTCATTAAATTAAAGGTGACCTAGTTACATTCAGCAGGATTTCTGAATTCCCTCTTTGTGTCTCAGTATTCTTTGCTTTGGCTCATCAGAGAGAAAACATGCTGATGATCATTAGTAGACTTTATTGTAAATGTGAAAACATCATGTGAAGAAGACATAAAAACAACAATGTTCTTGACCTTCAGAAAGGACTCTCATTATCCGGTGTAGCATAATAGTATAAACTCATTTTAACAGTGCGTTAGGAACGGCAAGAGAGCAAGAGAATGAAGCACCAAATTTGGTGAGAAATACTGTAAATATATTTACAAAGAATGGCTGTAAATGTTTTAAATCATCACCAGGATTTGTTATGACATGACTGCTGCGGCATCATGTTTCTTCTGGCTGATTCGTGGAGGGTTTTTGCACTGACAGAGGACAGTGGGTTTGTCCCGAACAAATATTGCACTTAACTCTAGAGGGCAGTCTGGAGCTTTGTGTCCGTTTCAAAGAAATCAAAATGACCTTTGTTCTACTTATACTGTGGTGGAAGAAGTACTCAGATCTTTTACTTGAAGTGCATTCCTCCATTTAAAATTTGACTTACTAGCACAAAAGTATTAGCATGAAAATATACTTAAATCATCCAAAGTAAAAGCAGTCATTATACACAATGTTTACATTGCTTGAATGTTGCAGCTCATAAAGGTGGAGCTAATTTTAATCACTTTATATTCTGCTGGGTAGTTTGTGAATTTTCCCCCAGGAACAATCAAGTCTTATCATTGCCTACAATAATACATGATAATTGTTTGTTGATTATATCTTATATTTCTAATATGAATCTGCAAAGAAACTAGTAACTAACGTAAATAAATGTAGTGCAGCAATAAGTGGAATATTTGTACCTGAATTGTAGTGGAGTGGATGTAGAAAGTAACAGAAAATGGAAATAGCCAAGTCATGTACAAGGACCTCGAAATTGTACTTAAGTACAGTACTTGATTAAATGTATTTAGTTACTTTCCAGCACTGAAAATAATGTTCGTTTAAGTACCACACTGTGTGTAGAGTGACTCACTGGTGAATGATACCTAATGTTTCTTTTCCCTCAGGAGAGGAAATACAGCGGTGACAAAGCAAAAATCTATGCCATCCACATTACAAACGTGGTCGGAGGTGTAGCCTCGCAGTGTCGCCGCTGTGCCCTGAGCTCTGCTAAGGCCAACTCCGCCTGTGTTCCCTGTCCACCGGGACACTACATGGTCACCGGGACAGGGGTGTGTAAGAGATGCTCGCCCAACACCTTCATCAGGGCAGAGCAGCCTGTCGGAGAGGCCGCTTGTGTTCAGTGTGGTCCAAACACAAAAAGAAACAAGGTGAGGAGAACAAAAGCCTGTCCACCTGAAGAACTCTAAATACAAAGCTATGACTAAATCTGTCAGGCCATAAATGTATCCCGGGCCATTGATGACAGAATTCATGTCCTCAGGGTTTTTTCTGGGAATTTAAGGATTTTAATGTAATTAAAATAAAAGTGAAATAATAATGCAATTATGACAATAAAATAAATTACGTTAAACATGATTTAGTACTTATTTGCCTGGCAATGTGCAGAGGGCGTTTAAAAAGAATAAGGTGTTTAAATGCGCCTTTATTTTAGTTAATATATATCATCTGTCCTATTTGGGTTTCCCACATTAATCCGCCCACTGCAAACAGAATATGATGTGCTTGTAAATGTATCTGTTGACCCCCCTGGCTTCATCCCCCAGGCTTACTCAGGTTGTCTCAGTGACTGTACGCTGGACGTGCAGACGAGAGGAGGAGCACTGCTGCACTATGACTTCTCTCCTCTGTCCAACGTCACCGGCCTCCACAGCAGCCCCAGCTTCACCAACAAAGGCCTGAGATATTTCCATCGCTTTAATTTGTGTCTGTGTGGGAAAGAGGTGAGAAAGCTGTGATCCTGATGTTTTTTCTTTTTGTTAAAAAAGAAAAAATACATTTTTTTTTAGTGCGACATGCATCGTAACCTGCCGTGTTTCTCGTACAGGGCCGTGCGCCAGCCACCTGTATTGACAATGTAACAGAGAGTGGGACGGGACGGAGAGAGGTCAAAGGTTACATCTGCCAGTCCACTGTGGTTCCCTCTGAAATCAGGAGTCAGAGCGTGGTGTCCTCCCAGCCTTTCCTTATCGCTGACTCAATCATTGGTATGGATTGAATGCTGTAGCCAGCTATTACTGTAAATGAGAGGACATGTTTGGAAGATTTGTTTCAACACAAATTTCAGTCAATTGCTGAAAAGTCTGCGAAAAATTTCCAAATATTAATTAAGGGCAGTACACACCGGCAGCACCCTCTGTTTTCTGTGCAAGTCCACACACACTGGCGGTGTGTGGCATCAGGATTTTACGTCTCTCTATATTTGTCTGCGTCCATGTGTGTCATTACAATTTCTTGCTGAATTTTCACACAAGTCTTAAACTTAAGTACTTAAGGATGTTTTTTCCCCAAACTTTTAACTCATTGCCAGTTTAGTCGTGAGTATTTAATAGAAGAATAGAGAAAAACATTTTCAGGAGCTTTAACTGCTCTTTTTACTACGACTAGTAGTACTTCAGCTACTATTTTTTAGCATCAATTATTTAGTCTGCTGGGATGTAGGGCCATGCCTAATTGTGAATGAATTATACATTATGTAATTATTTTTTTTCTGTCTCACTGGTTCCCAATCTCAGGCTTGAGACCCCCACAATGTATCACAAGCTGAATCTAAGGGGTTGTAAGATTATTACCAGGGTACGAAATAAGAAGAAATTCTGCTAAATTATGTTTACTTTTTCACATTTTTCTCTTAATATTTCTAATGTCAGCTTCCCTATCTTAGCTCTTATTTCTTATCTCAGCTCAACATAAGCGTGGTAACTGTGTCACTGTGAGCCTGTTTGAGTATTTTGAAGTTGGCATTTCACTCACAAACCCAAGCGTCTCGATTCACACTTGTCGTGTCGTTTTGCCTGTTCAGGTCTCTAAAAACAATTCAGATGAAACAGTCTAAAAAGGGCCGATCCCTCTTTGATTTAGCTGCTCACAGCTCACACACAAATACATCCTGTGATGAGGCATCAAAATGGACAGTGCTTTGTGGGGTTGCTAGAGAAAGAGTTTGGGAGCCACCGGTTTACACCGTATGCATGCCACTTGTCAGATGACAAAAGTATGTTGCATGTTGTTGTTCTAAAAGGTGTGACCACTGACACAACGCTGAGCAGCATCTCTTCTCCAAAATGGTTGTTCCCCTCTGCGTCCGGCCTGCCAGATGTCATATTCTATTACAAGTAAAAAGGATCACCATTTATTCTGTTTTGTTCATCCACTGTGATGCTTTTAAAAAACATATGCTTAATAGTAAATTTTTGATACTGGAAGTTTTATCATTTGTTATACAATGAAAAACAAACACATGGTGGAAGTTAAGAGCTTTATGTTCGTCACTTTTGCGATGTTTCCAGGTCCAGTGAGACGACTCAGGCTTGCAAACAAGGCAGGTCAGCCACGATCAGACTGAGGTGCAATCCCACTGTGACGGCCAAAGACCACATCACACTGCCGAGGTACCTTACACCGTAACCAAACTCAGCTTTTCACCTGGCAAGAGTCGTCCACACAACATCTGATTTGACACATATACCGTATTTCACCAGCAATATTTGGCACTAACACATCACAAATTGAGATCTCTGAAGCTGAACTGTGGGCAAAGTGGCACCTCTGGGATCATTGTTGTCACGAAAAGCTCGCAAACGTTTCTCTTACCTTGTTTCCCTCCACAGTAACTGTTCAGAGGGGACGTGTGACGGTTGTACTTTCCACTTTCTGTGGCAGAGCCAGCATGCGTGTCCACTCTGCACCAAAAACCACTACAGAGAGATCGTCAGCGCTTGTATCCAGGGAATACAGGTAGGGCTGCGCAGGCATGGACATACTGACAAAAATCATTCACCTCCTCAACCCTACAAAAAATCATCTCAGATCAGTCACAAATTCATGCTGTGTGTAGAGAAGTACTTAAAGATAAATATACCAATTATAGTCTACAGTCTTGCATTTTACTTAAAGGTAGCGTCCTGTACGTGCGATACAGATACACTGAAGCACTGGAACAAAGAGATATTCTTCTAATGGTTAAGGGGACATCTAAAGGAATACTTCAACATTTTGAGGATTCTGTTGCAGAGAACCACCTATATTTGGCAGCAGCCGTTGCAGTGTTACGGAGGAGTGTCCCTACCAGCGCAAAAAGTCAGTGCTTGTGTGACTCTGGATTTCTGGCTCAAGTTTGGCGTTTCCACGGGAACGATCGCTGCTGTGCTACTCATCAGCATCAGCTGCTATTTCTGGAAGAAGACACGCAAGTGAGACTACTGAGCTTCACATTTTCTTTGGTGTTTGTTGAAGCACTGATTTGTCACAATAGTAAATAAAATCAAAGCTACAACCTAAACTAATAGTATGAAAATATTTTGAATTGGATTTTTTTTTTACATTTTATTTCTGTCATCCTCCACCTGCAGGTTGCAGTATAAATACTCCAAGCTGATGATGAGCTCTGGGGGTAAAGAGTGCGAGCTGCCCACTGCAGACAGCTGTGCAATAATGGAAGGAGAGGACGCAGAGGATGACCTCATGGACCTCACCAGGAAATCCTTCTTCACCAAAATAAATTCCTTCTCACGAGCGGTCAGTAAACGCTCCATCCACGCAAACACTTACAGTATAAGGCTAGTTGTCATGCTTCATGTTACTATCAATGTGTTTTCAGAGGACGTCGGATGGATTCGACTCGGTTCCACTTAAGTCGTCATCTTCAGGCCACCAAAGAGACGATGAAGACTCCGATGATGCTTAAATCAGAGGATGAACAGATCTTTCTGCAGAGGGACTGTTAGATTTTAGATTGGTTTGACATCAGTGCAGCTCCAACACATTTCTTTGTGGAGTCATAGAAAACAGAGATGGGCTGTGAATGTTTTTTCTTTATTACAAAAGATATAGGCTTACTGAGGGAGTTTTATAATAATGTCAGTGTCAGTTTTATTTCGTATTATTGGTCATTTGTTAGGTTTCCAAACCTAATATTGAAATACAAAGTCTCCATATTGGGGATATTGTGTATTTTCAAAGCCCACCGTGAATTTCAAAATGATCTAAGACCCAAACTATAGATAAAGTAACACTTTTTGTAGATCTGCGAGGCTGTGCACATTTTACATAACTGTTACTATGTACTTCATTTTTTGTCTTTTTTTTGTCTTTTTTTGTTTTTGTTTTATTAGACCAGCCATCTAGTTCAGTCAACTTTATATGGTAGTATGTGAATTAAATTTTGTTTTGGATTTTGATAACCTTTTATGCTGCACCTAAGATTATGATTGAATTTTGTTTTACTGTGAAGTAAAGACATTTTCTACACTGAAAAAGCAACAAATGTGCATCTCTGGGAATTAAGAATAACCTTTAAAGCTGCGTTCAGGTGCTCCTTGTAAGATTATATTGCAGAGCACGAAAAAATTATATCACTTCACGATATTTATATTATATATAATACCTAAAATATAGTATATATAGTACTTTTTTGCCACTTCTTTATATGTTTATATGTTTTTTTCATGTGATTGAAAAAATGCCTCTATATCAAAAGTGTTTTTTGTAGTTGTTGGTTTAATTAAAAAAACAAACAAATAGAAGGAATTTAAACTCAAATATAAGAATTATGTTAATAACTGAATATGCTAATAATAAAATAATAGATTTTTACTAAACATTGCTGCATATTGATGACCTGATACCAAAGTGAACAGGTGGAAAACATATATTATTAATAAAAATGTATTAATTAGACATGATCATGAAGCTTTTCTGTAATTTTCCATGGAACAATCAAATTACTTGTCCACAACACATTTTAAATGTCACATCTTGGTAAATTAAATATGATTATGAGCATTGGTGGAATGTAAATAAGGAATTTACTCAAGTATTTTACTTAAGTACTTCAATTTTCTGCTACTTTATACTTCAACTTCAGTAAAATTGAGAATTAAATATTGTACTTCTAACTTGCCTCACAATTATCTGTCAGCTATAGATGGCGGTTACTTTGCAGATTAAGATTTTTACTTATAAAACGTGATCATCATATAAAAATATGTATTTTTTTTTATAGATTAACTACACATTAGAATAGAAAATTATTAATATTAAACCCTCCTTGTACATCTAAAACATTAAAATGCTGTTTACACATTAATGCATTAGTAATAATCATCGTGTAATAAACTATAAAATAATATAACACTGACATGGGCCACTCTGTTGCATTGTAAATATTTTTACTTTCGATACTGTAAGTACATTTTGCTGGTCATAATTTTGTACTGTTACATAAGTAAATGTTTGAAGGCCTAACTTATAATTGAGTACAACATTGTTTTTTCTGATACTTTTACTCAAGTAAAGGATCTGAATAATCATTCCTCCAACAGTGGTTGTACTTACCATTTCAGAATAATGTATATATAATATATATATATAACCGGATTATAATTATTGATGCACATAACTTTAATGTTGCAGCCAATAGCCTCAAGGTGGCGTTAATTATGATTACTCTATATACTCATCAATAAAGTTTCATCTTAACCTATAAAACTACATCACAATTTATTTGTTGATTATATTTTATTAGTATGATTCCTCAAGCTGCCAGTTTATTAGGTACATCTGGCTAAAACTCATGCAGTATTATACAACAGTCCTGCAATAAATCCTCCTTCATGGGGGTTATAATGTTTAGTTTCTGTTGAATCTGTTTCAAAGAGGTGCCGATTCAATTTCGTGGTCATTTTGGAGGCTGCAGTTTGTGGTGCTGTTGAATTCTATTGCGCTATAGGGACAGGTGTTTCTATTATTTTGACCACCCCGTTTATATCAATGAGGGTAGGCTAAATACCAGAAAAAAAAGCTCTGTACAATGCAATTCAGTGCAACAGCATCACAAACTCCATCTTGTAAAATTATCATACACTTGAATCAACACCTTTCTCGATTTCAATAAAAACTGAACATTATAACCTTCATTAAGGAGGATATACTGCAGGACTGCTGTATTAGACTACCTTACTTTCAGCTGGTGTAGCTAATAAACTGACAACTGAGTGTAAATGTAGCGGCGTTAAAAAGTACAATATATGTCTGTACATAAATTAAATAAAAGTAAATTACAATTATCCGAAAATTGTACGTAAGTACAGTACTTGAGTAAATGTATTTAGTTACTGTCCACCACTGAGTGTCGTTTTTATAACTCTTCCTTACTGACAATTGGGCTGAGGAGATGTACCTTTTACTTATTTTTTCCAGCAGCACCTGAAAGCAGCTAGGGTTTCAGTTTCTGTCGTCCCGTCGGCTCCGCTGTCCCAAGTTTTGTTTTCTCGCGAGACTTTGCTCCGTGTTGCAAGCAAGTAGGGTGAAATCTCGGAGGTGTCTGAAAGCGAGTAGCGGAGAGAGGAGCGAAAGAGAAGGTCCGAAAACGTGCGCGCAACTGACGGTTATTCTGCAACATTTAGCAAGACGACAGGCCCGTAACTTTATAGTGTTTAAAGTTATCTAAGGGCGAGAGACATTTCATTTAGCTCCTCTTTTCGTAACTTGGGGAAGTTGAACTCAGGCTCGGAGGACCCACCTCAGTGAGCGCAGAAAGTGCAGTCGGTGATAGGCAGTTGCTTCTGCAGGAATGTCGCAGAAAGAGAGACCCGTGTTTTATCGACAGGAGGTCAACAAGACGATATGGGAAGTCCCGGAGCGGTACCAAAACCTGTCCCCGGTGGGCTCTGGTGCATACGGATCCGTGTGGTAAATCACTTTCATTTCGTTACGAGTGTGTACGGGTGTTTTAGCCTGGTCACCTAACTTAACCTCCATTCATTTAGACGAGGCCTGCGCTGCAGATGCTAAAGTTAGGTTAGCTCGTCCTGATTGTTGGCTAGCAAGGTGGAGCCACGATGTGACTTTCAACAAGAAAATCAGTTGACTTCTTATCTATCGCGTATTATCCACCTGCAAAATCTGTAATTAACCTTAATGTGTATTCACACAAGCTGCACTACAGGAAAACTGCTCACTTACAATAACGTTTAATTGTTGATTAAGTATGAGAGTCATTATCTGATCAGTGGGCATTTTACAATCACAAAACTGACTCATCAGTCAGCATTTCTACTTACTCACACACTGCATCTGAACACAGTGTTAGCAGGGTTTACTTGAATGTCCTATTTTTACATTATCACCATAAACTCCCACCAACAGATCACGTAATCCGAGTATATTATGATGAGGTTAACAGATATTGTTAGCTGTTGCTCCTGTGTTTTAGAAGAATCTGGAGTACAAATATTAAAATATGTTTTTGACTCACTACCGTAGACTGTATGTAATCTAATAATATGATATATATCCTTTATATGCAGTCTCTGCTTGCTACCGTAATATTGATTATTTTAGTAGGGCTGCAGCTAACAATAATGTAAATGGTAGATTAATCTGCAGATTATTTGTTTTGATTTATCATTTAGTTTAGTTTCACTGGGGTAAAGGTGATGTTGTGAAATGTCAACCAAAAGTCCGAAAACCTCAAAATATTCAGTTTACAATGGTATATGACAGAGATATGCAGTAAATCTGCTCTTTTGAGAGGCTAAAATCTGCAAATATTTGGCACTTTTCCTGCCTGCAGATTATATTTTCAATTTTTTTTTGTTAGCCTATTAAATGTCAAAAAATTTTCAAAAAATGCCATTTGCAACTTCTCAAATATAAAGGGTTATGACCTTAAATGGCTTGTTTTGTTCAACAGACAGCCCAAAACCCAAAGATATTCTCAATTATTTAGCTTTTAACAGACAAAAGCAATCAATCCTCACATTTAAGAGGCTGCAACTAGGGAACGTTAAACATTTTTTATTTGAAAATCATTGAAACGATTAGTTGAGTTTTAAAATAGTTGCCAATAATTTTTCTGTCAATCGATTAATTGATTAATCGACTAATCGTTTCAGCCCCAGTCTTGGTAATTATTAGTAATGTTGATAACACGGTCAAGAAAATAGCTGGGTTCCAAGTTATTTTCCCTAATTTAGAACAGTTTATTACATTAAAATTTGTGATGAAATGATTAGTCAATTAATCAATTGATTGAAAGAAATTCATCGTAGACAATTTTGATTACTGATTAATTGTCATTTTGCAAGGAAAAAATTTATGTTTTTAGCATCTTAGATGTGAGGATTTGCTGTTTTTCTGTTTATATAAGTATATAAACATATATAAGTATATGATAAAAATGTTAATTGTAAAAATATTTCACAGATCGTCAAAGAAAATCATCGTAATTGTGTATGATTTAATTGTAATACAGCCAGTAAGACAAGTTAAGAACAAATTTCCTGGTCATAAGGATCTCAATTGACGGGTAGTCTCATCAAGTTATCAATACCATGGCTTAATTAAAGCATTTTGACTTATCTTTTAGGGAACTCTACTGTGATGTTTTCAGTAATGATAAACAAATCTGGAGCACAGGCATTTGCATTTACAGCGGAAATAAAGGTCATTCCTGTTGATTTGTGCTTCTTATTAGAGGACCTTGGTAGTAAAGTGGATTTCCTTAATGCTGCTTGGTGGCAAGAGGGTTAACTTTCACGGGATGGAGCTTTTGCTTTGGTATGTTGCTTAAATAGGTTGTACTCACACTATCTAGGACGTAACATTGTTGGCGGTACACTTGATTTAGTGGGCAGATGTTTGTTTTGCAAATGGAAGCGGACAGCTGTGCTGTTGCTGGGCAATAGGATAATCTGTTGCTGGTCAGATTACTAGCTGCTCACCAGTGTGATTGTTGTTTTTTTTTTTGTTTTTTTGTTTTTTTTTTTCCTCCAAACAGCTCACTGGCTTGTATTGTCAGTGTTTACACGATCGACTCTGCCTTAAGTTCAATGTGAATCTCTGACCAGTTATTGTATAGTGAAACTGCACAGTCTTAATTAGTGTTTAGAGCTGAGATTGCAAAGATTGTCCAGTATATAAAAAATGCTAAGAATAATAACATTTAGTTGTCCTCAGAATCAGAAATTAATATACAACAACATTATTGGTGAATGGACTGCATTTATACATTGCTTTTATCCAAAGTGTCTTTTAATTTATCTCATATTCACACTCGCACACCGATGGTAGCAAGATACCATGCCGGGCCTAACCACTGGGAAGGATATGGGGTTCATTGTCATTGACATGGCGACAGGAGGAGCCAGGGATTGAACTGTTAGTACTGTGATTAATGGAAGACCTTCTCTATCTACTGAGCCACAATATTATCCTTATTTCGTTATCAAAGTAGAAAAATACGGGGCACCATCAAAGCAGGCAAAATCTGTGCATCTTCAAATTTTATTTCAATATAATTGCTGACATGCTTTGGCCAAAAGCCTTAGGAAGATCCCTTTTCTACTTTCATTTTATATTTTTGAGGTTGAGTACCCAGTTTCTCTCTCTTTGGTTGTTGTGGAATTGCCATTCCTACAGATCTAATTTCTGCATTTTTTTAATAGCTTGACACATTTACATCCACATTTGTATTATGTCAACAAAAAAAAGGCAGACATGGATGGAAAATGTTGTGTTAAAAGTTGGCTTCAAGAAGTCATGATATCACTGTATCCCCAGGCAGAGTGGGCCTCTGGTCTCTGAATCCCAGCAGCAGTCAAAGGTAGCTGTCCACCAGTAATGACTATGATTGGATGAGCTGAGCAGGAGGAAGTGTTGGGGTTGGGTCAGAGACAGTCAGCCTTCAGAGTGCAGGACAGACTGCAGGGAGGGCTGCTCCCAGTCTGCTGAGAAATGACATTTTATGCTGATGTCGCCCTTTTTCCTCAGCCTTCAGCAGCTCTTACTGCACCTAATTTGGTTCTGAAAGCAAACTCAGCCCATTCTGAGCCACATGAAACCGTTTTTCTCATCTGCCTAAAAATGAGCAGTTTAGCTTTTCCAAAGTTCATTTCTAGTTTAAAGTGTTCAGTACATGTTTGTCAGGTTTGATTATTTAATCAGTACATGCTGACACAAATTCTGTGTGAGTAATGAGGATGATTACATGTAATTTGTTATTCATCTATGAGTTTTAAACTTACATGTTTGCCCACTTTTTTCTAACAGTTCTGCACATGATATGAAGAGTTGTTTGAAGGTCGCTGTGAAGAAGCTCTCTCGGCCGTTTCAGTCCATCATCCATGCCAAGAGAACATACAGAGAGCTGCGGCTGCTTAAGCACATGAAACACGAAAATGTGAGCCGACTTGTTTCTCTTCCTTTGGTTTCGCCTGGTGGTAAACAGGCATAAAAAACAAAGTTGCTTTTGTTTGGTTATTCAATGACTGACAATGTGTTTGCATAAAAAGAAAAATCTGCGGTTTAAGATTTTAGTTGCTGGCTATTGTTCTTTGTGTTGTTAACTTGACAATAGTTTACATATTTTTGCAGGTTATTGGCCTCCTGGATGTCTTTACCCCGGCTACTTCTCTGAAGGAATTCACTGATGTGTAAGTTGACCGTGTTTGTTTAAAATGGCTACCTGAATCCCAAGTTTCCCCCTCTCTGCACTTTGGCTCAGGGGTCAGGGTGTCACCTCAGCAACACTTGTGTGTAATTTAGCAACAGTGTTCAACAAACTGCAGCCTTTAGTTTCCCAGCAGCAGACAATCCTAGCTTTGGCTGGGAAACACCTGGAGGCAGGCCAGCAGGCCAAAGTGGAACACTTTTTAGACTGTCTACACGGTTATTTTTTCACTCTTTGGCTGCTACAAGACTCATTTCACCACCAGCTTCCTGCCCTGTGTTTCCTGGTTTCTGGCTTTGTGACTAACATTGTAGCTACTTTGCTGCTAGCAAACAGGTAGTTATTATTTGTTGATGTTGAAAGTTGTTAGAAATGGGAAGTGGACAGTTAGACAGTGACTCATTCCTCAGACGTGCATTGTGTGCAGAATGTCAGATTCTTCCTCTTCTCTGTGCACTGAGCAGATTGTCTCAATCAAATTGAGACAGATTTCATTCGACATCCGACATAAAAATGTGCCTCAACTGACAACTGGGTGTCACATTTGTTTTCCTCACGCATTTTTGATTTCATACTTTATATTTTCCTGTAGGGAAATTTATGGTGGATCGGTGGTGCAGTGGTTAGCACTGTTGCCTCACAGCAAGATGGCTCTGGGTTCTGCTCTCTATGTGGAGCTTACATGTTCTCCCCGTGCCTCCATGGGTTTCCTCCGGGTACTCCGGCTTCCTCCCACAGTCCAAAGACATGCAGGTTAGGTTAATTGGCAACTCTAAATTGCCCATAGGTGTGAATGTGAGTGTGATTGGTTATTTGCCTCTAAGTGTTAGCCCTGTGATACACTGGTGACCTATCCAGATTGTACCCCACCCAATGTCAGCTGGGATTGGCACCAGCCCCCAGCGACCCTCGAAGGATAAGCAGTATCACTATATCTAGCAGCAAGCTAGTACCTAATAGGCAGATGTATGTATGGAAAATTAACCCATTCTGAATCTCTGATCAAAATGTCATGGTCCAGTTGCATTATGGGTAATATAGGAGCCATGTTTTGATAAGGAAGAAGACTGTGTGGAATAAATATATGACGACATCTCTGTTTCTGCTGCATCTATTTTAGACCTTTTTTTTTTTTTTTTTTAAATAAACTGTCTTTCATGAGTATGACAGTGTTATAGAAGTGCAAAACTAAATCATTGAAGTGCAACAGTTTTGCAGAATGGTAACATGCCTATAGGAACACAGAAGTATGGAGGTGACTCTATTTGCTGTTGAAATGGAAGGTTATCCTCTTTAGATACCCCACCCTCCACCCTGATTAGCATAATGTCATGGTGGACTAAAGGCAATACAAGGTCACACATGTAGACTCCGTGTAGACTGGAGTGAGGAAAGGAAAAAGAGAGAGAGAGAGAGAGAATGGGTGGTGTGGAAACAGAAACTTGTACTGTGAAGCTTCTCTTTCACTACAGGGAAGAATAAATGCTGAGTCAGAGGTTGTCAGAAGGAAATATGGCTCTCTCTATCCGCACATCTGCTGGAACATCAAAAATGTTCAGCATGCAGTGTGATATCCAGGAAAAATCTCAGATATGCAGGTACTGTAAGTGTGGTTCCCCCTCGGCTCTAAAAATACAGACTGAGTCACAACGCTGCAGTAGGGCTCCTCACAGCTCCAACCATGCTCCTGTTTCTATAGGAGAGAAGAAAACAGAGGTCACTATTTATAGCCCTTTTTTTTTCCAAGGCGGGTGAACTTTGTAGAGTGTCTGTGTCCCTGTGTCTGCTGCTGAGAACAAGTTCAAGCCTAACCAGGTGCTATTTTAAAGCTTCGCTCTTTGTGCTATGTGAGAACAGATGAGTATTCATGAAATGGGTATTCGCTGAGCAGCAGACTGACGAAGCAGCACATGGCTCTGTGTGTTTTGGCTGCAAAACTGCCATTGTAGCATCCTGCTCTTGCCTTCTTCCATAAGTGCTGTTTGGGCATTTTAAACAGCTCTGGGATTAGATTTGAATTATGCACTGATGCGGTCTCATTAAGCCCATTTATCAGAGTGTTTGTTAAATGACACTCCGTTTGTGAAGGGCTCGGCCTTTCAGTGCCTCGGGAGAGAAGGGAGAGTGCAAAGTAGTAGTAGCTAAACCCGGTTTAAGCTCACATAGCCACATGGGAAATTAGTTTCAGCTTGCAAACAATTTTGTTGAAAGTGCAAATATATGAATTTATATCCACCTGTTTTTTTATGAAGTGAGAAAACATTGATATACCTTCAGATATTTTTGTGTATTTAATCTGTGACGACCATGTTTTCTGATTGGCAGGTATCTTGTGACTCACCTAATGGGGGCAGATCTCAACAACATAGTGAAATGTCAGAAGCTCACAGATGACCATGTGCAGTTCCTCATATACCAGATCCTCAGAGGGTTAAAGGTGAGGTTATTAAAGGAACAGTCTGACATTTTGGGAAATACGCTTATTTGTTTTGTTGCTGAGCATTAGATTAGAAGATTGATACCACTCTCATATTGGCTTAGTTTAGCATAATAGAGTCCTAAGCCCTGTTCTTTGTATGTGGATAACAAAATTATCCAGATTATAATGTTGATGATTTAACATTAGTTTGGATTTTTTGGTTCTTTGAAGCTGGTTTAAAATTCATCTGAAGCTGTTGTCAGGGTAACAAGTCCTTAATTTTTAGATGCCACACTTTCTTAGATGTGTAATGACGGTGTTTTGATATTATTATGATTTTAGATGAGAATGTGCAGATTATTGTAAAATCACTTTTGGTGTAATTATCAAAAATATATTTAAAGATTAAGGGTGACATGATAAAACAAAATAAAATAAATACGTTTGTAAATAAGTTTGAGATACTGAGCAAAAAGACAACTAAAAGATTCCAACTATTAAAAAGACAAATGGAGCCAGTACATTTTAATTTGATGTTACAATGAAACACGAAATAAAACATATTAAAAGATTAACAGCAGAGCTCACTTCCCTGAAAATTGTTCACGCAAATAAAACTGTTTTTTGAGAGATTTAGTAATAGTTTCATTTTTATAGCAGGTTTATGATTATCACTTAAAAGTCACCCGTTCATTAGGAAGAACCACACCAGTCATGCAACAGTCACTTGTAGTGTCACTACCTTCACTAAAGTATAACAGTGATTAAAGTTTGGAAACAGTGGCAACATTATGGGGCACAATGTAGAACAAAATAACAGCAGTAAAATGCAGAAACGCACATTGAATGCATGCTGGGAGGGTTCCCTACACACCTACCGCATATATCTGCAATCACATGATCAGCACTCAGCCAGTCATGTGAAAGCTGATCATGGTTTCGACGCTATGCTCATTTAGCATTCATTTCAAAATAAGAGCACACTGTTGGTAAAGATAACTTAATCCATGATTAACAAATAAAGCCTGAAACTGCTTTCAAAGAACCAAATAAACAGGGTTAATTTAGCCTGCTAACAGAATTTTAGCCTAAATTTGCTAAGCCACATTTCAAAAATAGGGCCCTGATGTCTGTGCTGGTTGTCTTGCAACCTCACAGTGACGACCAGACCACAGAAGGTTACTGTGGTAGGCCAAGAAACAGTCCTGACATTTTTGCAGTGTTTAATACATTTTTAAAGTGATGTTGTAATTTAATACATGTTCTCCTCCATCTCTCTCCAGTATATCCACTCAGCAGACATCATTCATAGGGTAAGTGCCATGTTCTATTGATTGATTGATTGATGGATTGATGGATTGATTGATTGATTGGGTGTCTGCCAGGGTTTATGGCATCTTTCACTTGGTAGAGTCGGTGTGTGCAAACACTGAAGGGAAAGGAAGCCATAAACAGGACCTTTACATGGTGTTAATGATGTAACACTTTTTAATTTTAATGTTAACAGAGAAGAGCAGATTTGTTTTCATTCATAAAAAGTAGGATTATTTCTCCAGGGCAAGATTACCAATGTACTATCTATCCAAAATTATGCTTATCACATAAACTTAAACTACACTAATTCACTTTTATGGCTTTCCTCCCTTAAGGATTTGAAACCTAGTAACCTGGCAGTGAATGAAGACTGTGAGCTGAAGGTCAGTTAACTGCCACTCTGATTTAAAACATCAGTTTATCCTAAATCTGCCCACAAATGTGAATATTTTGCAAACAAGTCTGCTTTTTTGCACTTTAACTGCTCTCAGATTTTGGACTTTGGTTTGGCGCGGCACACTGATGATGAGATGACCGGGTATGTGGCCACCCGCTGGTATCGAGCCCCAGAGATCATGTTGAACTGGATGCATTACAACATGACAGGTATAGCCCGACTTATACGGGATTTTTGAGGCCCATACCGATATTGATATTTGATAGTTAAAAATAATCTGATAATGATATTGTATTTCAGCTGATAATAATTTTCTATGTGGCTAAGAAATGTAGTGGGCAGGACATTTTACAGTTGAAAAATAAACTTCACTACTCTCTGTTGGACAGACTATAGAATACTGACACAGTTTCAGATCACGTCTTCTGCATTTCTGTGCCTCAGTTTCTTCTCATTTATTGGCTGACATACATGCCAATATAGATATATTTGCAATGAACTAAAATTGGCTGATTTTCTGTTAAAAAGCTGTTTGTCCTCCTCGGTGACCTTCTGCATCTATACATCATAACAGAGGAGTTGTTTGACGAGCAAATCTTAACGTTTGTGTGATGTTCTTCTGTTTTTCAGTGGATATTTGGTCAGTGGGATGTATAATGGCAGAACTCCTCACTGGAAGAACTCTGTTTCCTGGTACTGACCGTATCCTTTCATTTGAACGTACAGTATGTACAGAGCTCACATAGCTGGGGAGATTCTGACACAGCGTTTGCATAACAAATCAAACAGGTTAAATGCACATTGACTTTGTTGTGGAAGTATTGATTTATGATGATTTTTGCCAACACAGTTGCAGAAGCTGATTTGCAATCCTTCTTTTTTTGTGTCCACCTATGAAAACCTGCTTTTCTGCTTTTCTCTTCCAACATGATGCTGCCTGAGGCACCTTTTACATTAAAAATGTGACACATGTTTCCAGACTTCCCTAAGGCTTGACACATACCCTCTGCTGTAATGTTTGTACTGGCGTGCTTCAACTCTTCCTACACTCAGTATGCATTGTTGGCTCAGGTCCACGTTCCGCCTGCACCACTGCCTGTCTTTGTATGTATGGGCCTATCAGTCCGCAGTGTCTGTGCTTTGAGTTGTGTTTCTTATTTTCCCCTCTGCCAGTCTTTTCAGACTAACGGCTGTGCTTGTAAGTAGGTGTACAACTGGGCTGTCCGCTGCCTCCACTCTTTTTCTGTTGTAAGCTGTCATTAGAAAACTTGTTCTGCTTCCACAGGTTCAAATACTTCCTCTGCTCTTCTCTGTGTGAAACATAAAGTAAATGTAGTAAAATTAAATATCAAACATGGTTTTTAAGTGATATAAGTTTCACAAGGAGGACAGATTACAAGTTTTCCCCCGTTCAGCGTCTGGTCTTCCTTTACCTGTGTGCTTGTAGACATTGATCAGTTGAAGCTAATCATGCTGCTCGTCGGAACACCAGGGCCTGAGCTCTTGATGAAAATATCTTCAGAGTGTGTGAGTTCACAAAGTTATGCAAGGTTTTTCTCTAACCAGTTTTCTGCTCTAAACTTGCCACTCTGCTGTACAACGATTTGGTTTAGCTGCTTTCTAAATGACAGCATGTTTTCCATCCTTCAGCTTTGTGGATTTGAGACTTGCTTTCTGCCTCTTTAACTGAGTGAATAAAAGGGTGTTTGCTGTGCGATTTATTGTGACACAGCTGATTGAGTGCTGTCTTTCACTGACTGACTGCAGTGCAAAGTATTATGTTGTTTTTTTCCTCTAAATCTGACAATCACTCTTCTAAACTTTTTTTTTGTTGTCACATTTTGCTTCAAAGCTTGAAGTTTGCTTTTCAACATAACATTGTAGTGCATCTACAGTTTAGCTACACAGTGTTAGGTTGAGAAGCAGCTTCTTAACCACCTCTGCTCTGTCGCTATACTCCCCTTGACACAAGCTTCATAGATATAAACCAGCTTCAGCAGATAATGCGTCTGACAGGAACACCCCCAGCATCTCTAATAAGTAGGATGCCAAGCCACGAGGTGAGCAGGACCCACAATTGCTTTCTTTAGACCAGACAGCAGACTGGGGCGGGGGGACAGTCTTTAGTCTGCTTTAACGTATTCTTCCCCCTTTTTGTTTATAAAGCTACTTTGCTCATGAATCAGTATCCTGTATTTATGCTGTGTTTCCCCAAAATGGTATGATAGTGTTTTGTACATATCCATATTCAGACTATAATATTAAAATATAGCTTATCTTTAATAAATAAAGCAAACAAGGTGTTGTTGGCCACACTAATAAGAGCACAGGACTTAAAGGACTGCTACTTTTGTCAAGTGGGGTGTAAGGAGAAGCACGGCATCTGAGGGCAGGGGTATGAAAGATTTTGGTTTTCCAGTTTGATCGTAGTGTTTGTGTGGTATCGGACACACTTGTTGCATGTGATTGTAACTATTGCCACAAGCAGCTCTGAACTTGTGTGGTAAAGGCATTTCTGTGCTTGTTGTTTCACTCTAGTGTTAAAATGTTTTTTCAGAGTTAAACATGCACACTTTGTGCAAAAGCAAGGCTTACTGTTGGTGATTCGGTAGTTACTAACAGCATTTTCTGTATTAAATATCCTTCCCTCTGTGGTTTTCATTCTTTTTTTGTTGCACATTTCTTGAAACTTTCAACATGGCATTGTGTAATTCACATTATTTTCTGTTCAACATGATAGGATAATTGTCAGTCTGCAAACTAAAATCTTTCTTTCACACTGAGGTTACTTATCAGGATAATTATGAATCTTTCTGGCTCAGTGTTGAGTCCTCACTCACACAGGAGACAAGAGCAGCAGTGTCTTTTGTTTCTAGGATACTTGGAGCTTTTTTTTTTCCCTAAGAAATTTTCATTTTCCAGAAAATAACCTGATGTAGTTGTTAATTAAAAATGTATAACAGTATACTCCAAAAACATTATGTAAATTGTATAAAAAATAATATTTGCAGCATTAATACTTTGTTTAAACTGTTTAAACCAGACATCTTAAAGAAGGCCGCACCAGAGTGTTTTTACCTCATGCAGCTCCGATTTCGATTACATTGAGAAGTCTTGCTGTTGCTAGGCAACAGGTCAGGGTTATCAATCATTTTTGGCTGCAAGCTACACATAGCTATCAACAGCAGCTGTGTATGTGGTTGTTGATTGCTTGCGTGTCACTTCAGGCAGTCAGAAACCCCAAACCGATCTTAAAACTTACCTGAAACTTCAAGTGCCTCGACAGTAGTTCTCCATCAAACTTTTTTGTTTGTGTTGCTTTACTTTGTGCCATGGGTGATTACTAATACAGAGAATTCCTCATTACAGGAGGACCTTGTATACTGTATACTGCACTAATCAGTCTTGTCATGCAGAAGAAAAGACAACCACCTTTGGTTGCATAGGGACATAAAAATAAGGGTGAAAATTATTTTTTTTAATGTTAAAAAAAAAAAAAAAAAAGAGAAACTAAATGGATGAGCATTAAGTATACTGCAAAGGGCTTGAGTTTTAAGACCAACCTATATTCTCTTTGTGTAGTATTAATGTTGCATTCAGGGTTATGGCATATAGTACAGTCACAGCTGTAGACAGCAATATCATAACTAAGCAGTCATTATATGATACTGCTGGCCACATTGAATAAAATCAGTAGCATGAAATGGTGGGAGCATTATGGAACAGGCGGTACTGAATGTGGGAGACATGTTGCTGCTGGTATGAGATGACATTTGATTTACTGTATGTATTTTCCCAGGCCAGGAACTACATCGGCTCCTTGCCACAAATGCCCAAGAGGAACTTTGCTGATGTGTTCATTGGTGCCAACCCACAAGGTAATACAAGAAAAAAAACAGGCTTTGCTCAACATCGGCTGGGCTGTGTTATGGCGCAATCCTTGCTAAATGCAAGCAGTTATTTATTTTTGAAATCCCCCTTTTGTAAGCAATATTGGTTTAAAACCAAATCTGTGGCCACAACTCTACATGACAGGACACTGGAATTTTTTTTAATGAATCATAGACTTTGGGAATCAGTTCTTTTTACACGTTTTTTTTTTAAGCTGTTGACCTTTTGGAGAAAATGCTGGTTCTGGACACGGACAAGCGGATAACGGCAGCCGAGGCTCTGGCCCACCCCTACTTCACTCAGTACCACGACCCAGACGACGAGCCTGAAGCTGAGCCTTATGACCAGAGCTTTGAGAGCCGCGAACTTGTGATTGAAGAGTGGAAACGTATGTCCTCTTACTCCTTTTTTTTTTTTTTTTTAAGTCCATTCATATCACTGAAATCTGTAAATTGTGGAAAAATCAATAATAATCAGCCTACTGAAAGTGGAACCTTGATATGAGTTGAAATTTCATAATTTTCTCGTTTCTTGCAGGATTAACCTACGAGGAAGTGTGTAGTTTTGAGCCGCCTATCTTTGATGAGGATGACATGGAGTAGTGAGACGGGCTACCTACATCAACCCAAGCATGCGACAGATTTTTGACAAGACTCTCAGACTCTTGTATCAGAGTGCCTACCAACCTTTGTCAGTCTTTATTAATTGAGAAAACATTCTTCATGATTACCCTTTGGAAGGAGATCATTACCAGCACAGGGAAAAGAAGAGCCCGACCAGTTATCATTATTCTCATTTATGAACCACTAATGTTGATGGTCTGATGCTGGGAAATGTCACTTCTTGCCAATAGCTGAAATAATTTTATATTTTTAAATTCAACTTTGATGACTCATCACTGTGACTCTGAGATGCTGAAAAACCTGGACCTATAGCTGTGCTACTTTGTGTTTTAAATTTTCTATTTAGTAACTTATGAATAAGCTTTAGTGTCCATCAATCAAAAAAAGGAATATGCTAGTCTGCCACTCACCCTGCCACGCTGTCACATGTAGCCCTGGGTTACATGTATTTGTAACATGATTTTTGATTCAGTTATCGCCTTGATTGTTTCTGTATTTATAGAGATAACTTTGAAGGGTTTCCTATCTGTGACAGTAGTAGATTTTACGGACGTTTTTAGATATGTGACAAATTGAGAATGTGCCTGTTCTGTGTAGTCACAGACCTTTAGTACTCACGAACTGAATTTCACACATTTTAATGTTTATTGTGTTAGTTTAGATGCCCAGTGAGACTCTTACACATATTTTGGCTACACAGAAAAATCTGAGCCTCTACTGTTTAAGGACAGTGCTTCTCAACAAGGCACCTAAATAAGAAAAAAAAAAAAATTGCTCAAAAATGTGTAAATATCTGTGCCATATTTTTTAAATCTCTTACTTATTGTGGTTATGTAATGAAGCAATCACTTTTAGCATGTACATTAGTTAAAGACTTTGTGTGTGTCTGCGAGAGTGTGTTGTTGGTTTACAGGAATTTTAAGTGTCATGCTGAAACCTTTAATCGAAATACTGCTTAAATGAGTAAAAGAGGGATTACAGATGTATTTATACTTTTGGAGGTGGTATTTATAAACAACAATCGAAAGATCCCTTAAACTATCTTCAGTCCTTTGTTTAACAAAATAAAGACTTATTTTTAAGAGACCCATGTTTTGTTAATTGCCTCTAACGCATGTTTTTTGTCCTAAATTTCATATTGATTGTCATCAGCAGGGCCAATCCTCAGTGGTTTTTTTCAAAATCTGAGATGGGCTGGTCAATCACTGACATGAAAAAAGCATTTAGTCTAAATAAAAATTTTTTAAAAAAAGGCCATTTTAAAAGGTCTTGAGTACACTGTGAAACATTGGTGTGGAGGGGCAATCATTACTGCAATTCTGACTTGGTCCAAATATACTTTTTTCAAATAGTGTCATTTCATCAATCATTGTATCATATTGTCAATTGCCAACATCAAATGCCTATTAAGCTAGTTTAATGATCTAAGATGTTGATAAGATAATGCAGTTTGTTCTCTGCACCGCAACACCCTGCCCTGGTTTGTGGACCAGATCCCTGATGTTATCAGGTGATATTAACTTATCACTGATACCTTTTATC
This sequence comes from Xiphias gladius, assembly GCF_016859285.1. Classification (NCBI taxonomy): domain Eukaryota; kingdom Metazoa; phylum Chordata; class Actinopteri; order Istiophoriformes; family Xiphiidae; genus Xiphias; species Xiphias gladius. Next base: position 13,975,783 of record NC_053417.1, on the reverse strand, counting down.
ATTTTCAGACAAACGTTGGCCAATATGTAAAAATAAATTACACTGCAGAAAGGCCAAATTTATAAAATGATAGGCTTATGAAGGTATTAAAAACTCAATTTACTTCAATTTAAAAATATCTTAAATATTTTTTCCTCACCTGCTTTTTTTCATGGTTTGCACATCCAGTTGTCCAAAACTCAGATATTTCATTTACTATCATGTATGAAAAAAACCTTTACATTTTGTAGCTAAAACCACCAAATATTTGACATTTTTGCTTGAAAAATGACTGAAACTATTAACTAAATAATATTTGGTCTGACCTCCTTGACCTTTAAAACAGTTCTCCTTCGTACACTTGTGCACAGTTTTTCAAGGTACGTGGCAGGTTGGTTGTTCCAAGCATCTTGGAGAACTTGCCTCGGTTCTTCTGTTTATGACTCTGGCTGTATGGTTGGGGCCGTTGTCATGCTTCAGAATGAATTTGGGACCAATCAGAAGCCCCCCTGGTGGGACTGTGTATTGTATAAGAATATAAACAATTTAACTTCAAATTCTCAACTTAAATTTAGCTTAGTCGACCCTGCAGAAACCATGTACTTACCCCCAGAATTATTTCATCTAGTTATTCAGTTGTGTTATTTGGGCACAAACCATATAACCATTTAATCACCTCAATTTCCATCAGGCAGATCATTTGACACTTCACAGCACTTGTGAGTTTTACTGGTCTGACACAATTTAATGGCATGTAGTAACATTAAATCAAATTCCGTAAGTAGTACTACTGCATAAAATACTTTATAGCAGTCTGTCTCTGTCGCCTGCAGCTTCAGTGTAGTAAAATACAGTGGTGGAAAGTAACTTAAGTGCATTTCCTCAAAGTTCTGTACTTAATTACAAATTTGAGGTACTTCTCTTTACTTGTGTAATTTCACTGCAATTCAGAAGGAAATTGTCATTTTTACCCCACTACAATTATTAAAAAGCTATAGTTAATAGTTACTTTACAAATTACTATTTTGGATACAAAATATATGACAAGCTTATAAAACACGATTAAAAAGATTAATTCACACAAAAGTATATATAAGTAGAGCTGAAACCATTAGTTGATTGATTGATTGGTTTGTCAATTGACAGAAAATTAATTGTAAACTATTTTTGATAATCATTTGAGCCATTTTTCAAGCAAAAATTGCATTTTAGGGTTCCAGCTTCTCAAATGTGAGGATTTGTAATGAGACAGTTGACATTTGAAGGTGTCACTTTGGATTCTGGGTAACTGTGATGTGCATTTCTCACCATTTTCAAGATAAACCAAGAAAATAAGCAACAGATGAATCCATAATGAAAATACTTAGTTGCATCTCTATATAAAATGGTTAAAAAATTACCTCCACATCGAGTAGCTGCAACAATAAAATGCTGTTTACTCATTAATGCATCAGTAATAATAATTTAATAACATCATATAATAATAGTAAAACAGTCTGCATTGAGTCATTTTACTTTTGATAAGTGGATTTTCCTGATTATACTTAACATACTTAAGTCATTTGGTGAATGTCGGACTTGTAACAGTATGATATGGTATGGTATTACCATATTTAAGTAAAAGATCTGAGTACTTCTTCCACCACTGATTAGAAACAGTATTTATTATCATCAGCATTAAAATTTTACACTATCTACATGTACTCACTCCTAGAATTATTTAATCAACTAGTTAGTCAGTTGTGTTATATGGGCACAAACCATTTAACCATTTAATAACTTCAATTTCCATCAGGCAGATCATTTGACACTTTACAGCCACCTGCCAATGTTACTGGTCTAACACAAGTTAAGTCAACATACTGTACCTATTTTCATGCAGTAAAAGTCCATAAAAGGTTAAAAAAATGAGTTGGCAGTCCCATCAGCATTGCTACATAAAATACCAATAAATAGCAGGCTGTTCACTGTCTCTGTTACCAAACTTATTATAGTTATTTTCTAAATTTGATTTATAGTACATATTTAAAAATGAGTTGCCTTGTACAATTTGTAACTTTAAGTCTCTTTTATGTGAAAACTATCCATAAAAACAGTCAGAAGAAATATTAAGCAAACCGAACCTGAGAACGTACTGTGTCATTAACCATAGTTATCATGCGGAGCAATATGTTACCGTTATTCAGAGCAGAGCTCAGAGGTCTGTTCGTGCTCGGTTAAAATCTGATATCCTGCCGTTTGTTGTGGAAACTGGATGCTTCAATCCAGTCCCAGAGGAGAAAGGAAAGAAGATGTCTCTTGTGTGATATGCACGAAGTTGGGAATGAAATTCATTTTATATTCGGCTATCCATTTTATCATCATCTTCCAGTTAAACCTTTCCTCAAAATGTCTGCTTGGCATCACAGTCTGTTTGATATGACAGATGAATGTGGAGTAAAATACATGTCTACATGCACTCTGTTGTATTGTGTTGTGTGGAAAGGCGTTGCTGTTATTTTGTCCACCCCATTTCTATCAGTGAGGGTAGACTAAATAACAGAAACACCTCTGTGTACAACGCAACACAGCTCAACAGCACCACACACTACATTCTCTAGAATGACCATACAGTTGAATCAACACCTCTTTAAGACAGTTTTGGTAAAAACTGATTATTATAACCTTCATGACTGAGGATTTATTGCAGGATTAATGTAATAGACTGCATTAGGTTTAGCCACATGTACCTAATAAACTGCCAACCGAGTGTACAAGACGTATGACACAGCTCAGTTTTTGTGAAACGCCTACATTCAACTTATGAGAGCTCTGTATGTTTAATTTGTTCAGTTTATATCTGAAACAATGTGTATGTCTACAGTACCATGTATTGGCCTTCTTCCTTTTTGTTTTCTCTTGCCTGTATTGAAGGTAATGTAAACGGTGCCTTGTAAGCCCATGTGGGCTGGGCACCCAAAAATATTCACCAAACGGGCAAAGTGGGCAACTGCCCAGGGGCAGCAAAACTGCCAGACCCACTGCGTGTTAATTTCGTTTGTGGTTATTTCATTAACTGCACATTTCTTAAGGAATGTGAACCACCTAAGAACAACATCAAGCCAGGCCCTGCAGCTGATTTAGGTAATTTATGGCTCCTTCTAAATATAGTAAATAAAGTAATAAAGCACACTAGGGGCCCAACAGCAATATCTACACAGGGGCCACCTCAGAGGTCGATCCGGCCATGCAGTCTTCTGCCTGCAGCTTCAGTGTAGTGAAGTCCATGAAGATGTTTTGATGCTCAGGTGGAGACTTCATCACTGGGGCAGCTCCCCATGAGCAAAACGAGCTAGTGCGCACGCGTGGAACATTCGATCACTGGTGGTGTAGCTAACGGCTAAGCTACGGGTCCAGCCAACATGGAGAGGAAAGGTAAATCTTTACACCGACACTCTGCACCCTGCGTGGGCAATGTTAGCCCGTGTGTGAGTGTGTGCGTGTGCGCGTCGACGCTGCAGTGGATGTCACAAATGTAAAGTTTAGCCGAGCCGCATGCATTCAGATGGTGGTTTAACTGAACGCGTCTGTCACGCTCTGTTGAGCTGGGGCGAGCTACGTTAGCTCTCCAGACGTTAGCTTTAGCTTCAATGGGACATGTCAGGATTAGCGAGCCGCGTTCAGCTTTCTAGCGCTTTCCGTTTCATACACAAGCTAAAACACCGACAACATTCACCAGCTGGTGCTGTATTAGCGGACCTGCTAACCACGAGAGTATATAAAATTAGTTCTTGGCACACAAACGTTGCAGTCGGTGAGATGAACGGTTACCTATGTGGGTAGCTTAGTGATTTTACTTAACGTTAGATGGTTTCCAGTATCAAACTGGTTGACACATGCACCGCAGTTGCGATTTACATACTGGTATTTGCAAACATGATATATCACAACCCACGGTGACCCGAGTTTATGAGCTGTAAGGTGAGGTAGTTATATCCTTTACCTCAGACTGTGTCGTCTTTTTTTTTTTTGTCTTGACTGTGAGCTGGAGATCAAACGGCAGCTTTAGACAATGGAAATAACAATTTGTCATTGGTTTCTTCTGACAGTTCTGGCACTCCAGGCGAGGAAGAAGAGGGCGAAAGCAAAGAAGACCAGCAAAAAGTGAGTCTTTCCCCTAGTTCAAGTTCGTCTCTTCGTGTTGTACACGATAACCTCACACTAGCATGAATTTGGCAGTCGCACTCGGTCGGTGGTTGTTCAGTTGCGGTTTTGACACGTGTGTTGTCTGTACATGGTCCAAACTTTTAGATGTGAAACTGACAAAATGTCTTTGGCTGAATGTTTACACTACTAATTTATTTTTTGCTCTGTGCACGATCCAGAAATAAAGTGAAGTGAAGTGAAAGACTTATTAAAGTATCTCAGGAGAATCGTGAGGTTGAGCAACTGGGTTGGTTTCCACAGCTTTCCATTTTTACATGGGGTTCAAGTGAAAGCAGTATCGTTGTCTACAAAGTTTCGGACAGTCATTATAATAGGATACATGTTGTAAGCAGTCCATATACAATGTGAAATAAATTCCTGAAGGCTATGTCCTACTATCAAATAGTTTTTTTAATGATTGCATTAAGATAAAGCAAATTTAGGGATGAAAATACACTGCTCAAGCGTTGATCTCCAATACTGATTGTTTTGGTGTACCTAACAATCTACTAATCATGCCATCAGTGGCATCCTCTGGAGTGTTACATAACAGCCTGTGCTATATTTAAAACAAGAATGAAGAAGCCCACATCAGCCCACCGAAGCATGGTGTTTCACTGAAAACAGCACTATTACAGATACTCATCTCCTGGCAGTGTTATCTTCAAGGCTGAAACTTGCATGTCCATTACGCATAAGAATCATATGATACTAACAATCAAGATAAAATTTTAAAACAGTACTGTTGCACGCCACAGTCACCCTTGCATGCTGAGCACCATATATATAGATGAGCAGTAACGCTTCTTCTCGGGGACATAGCGGAGGGAACTGGCTATAGTTTTAAATCAGCTGTCCGGATAAATATCAATTCAACGTTGGAATCTCTGAGAAAACGCATATCAGAATGACTTGAATATTAGAGCATACAGTTGCCTTCACACCCAAAATGATGAGCACTGGCAAAAAATAGGAGCACTCGCTCAAAAATAGAGTCACCATGTTTTATTTTTCTTGAAAAGATGACTAATTGGAGTTGTGTCTGGCTCCATATTTAAATAATTCCCTTGGTTCATCCCTGTCTTCATTCTTCGACAGTTAATGAAGAGCTGTGACTGAGTATGAGAACTGCAAAGATGAATTTTTAGTATCAATTCTGTTTGCTTCCTACAAATGTGTTACTGTTACAAGCAGTAATGCATTACTAGCAACTGCATTTCAAATGGAAAAGTCATCATTTGGAAGTCAAATTTCAGTTAAAATAATTCAATAAATAATCGCAGCTGTTTGTTCTGTCATTGGTGCACAAACTTGCTTACAACCTCTTTTCTTCAAATAACCATGTCAGGCATGATTTTGCAGATTATGTGGAAACCAGCAGCCCATTTGTGAGACACTACAGACCAGTTTAGGAATTTATTTGAATGTGATCTCAGCTCTCTTGGCTCCCCTAGTGATGAGCAGCCTTAATCTCCTCTGTGGAGAAAGTAACATCAGACTGTGTGGCTTTCAAGTTAATATTAGCAACTGTACTGTTGGCAAACACAGATTATAGGATGACACACACACACACACACACACACACAGACAAACTTCTCACATGCCATTTATTGTATTTACTACATAAAATGTCCCTGTTGTGCTTGGTTGAAATGCCAGAACCGCTGTATTTATATTTCACATGTAAAGATTTGTATGACTAAATTAACAAAACCTCAAATTAGAGATAAATCTCATTAAAAATCTGAAGTTCATTCCCCCTATATATTAACCTAAAACATCCTGTTGTACATTGACGCCTGCTTTGATAAATTTTTGCTCCAGTTATGGTCAAACACCAGTAAATACAGATTTAAAAAGTCTGCACGCAGTGATCCAATTATTTAATATGCATTTCAGGCTGAGCCCTTTCTTCATGTGCTAATTGCCAAACATTAATTGTACAATGACACTTAATTTGCAGTTTGTTTTTTGTTTTTTGTTGTGTACTAGACTTTTAGTAGAATAAAATGATATTTTAATGCATCATTTGTCTTTAGTGTACAAAACTTTGGGCCATATTTTTAATGTTATTTTCTGAATGTCTTTGTTTTAGTTCAGTCTTCTATGACTGGCTCTAGAGGGACTTTGTCTCTTCCAACTGACATCCTGACATAATGAAAAAATAATTGAGCTTTTTAATTATGGGACACCAGTGGCTCAGAGGCTTGTACCCTCTTCTTTGTCTTAATGATGATGCATATATATTTTTTCTCCTTTTTAATGCAGCTGCTGTTTAGCTTTCTTGCCCCTGACCCTAGTGATTTATTATTGAGTATCTAACAATACCAAGTACAGAAGTCGTGATTCAGCAGTGTTTATATGTTCCTACAGATACACAGCGTACACTTAGTCTAAAATGGGTCCTCAGTAAAATTAGTAAAGCCATAATTATTCAGACATGTTTTCACAGCTGAATAGCTGTGCCTTAAGAAATGTACCCTACAGCACAGATTTACTTAAATGTTTTGTATAGTCTCTTTACGTGTGATATCTGTGGAAGGAGGATTTGTCAGTGTGGATCTGATGTGGCAGGAAGTTTTTGACAGGATTTTAACAGGCTCTCTTTATGGCTTGCATGAAGAAGATGTAGAAGTTAAGGAGCTTTTTTTTTAAAATTGTCAGCAGCACTTTAAAGGTTGGGTTAATCAGAAAAATGTTTCTTTAACCCAAGTTGTATTTGCTGGCATTGCTCGATTACAGTCGCTGTCAAGCCGCTGATTATTTCTTTAAAAAAGATAAAGATCAATAAAAAAACTGACTGGATTGGTTTCAACATTAGTCTTGTAGATTAGCTCTGGACATCCCTTTTATTAATCTGAGCTAATATAGAAGTCCAAATTCGTTCAGATTATTGGAGATTCTGAGTGGTATTTAGCATTTATTTAAATTATAAGTGTATCTTAAATTCAACTGGTTAGACCATGACAGAAACTGACAAAGCTTTCTTTTATTGACATCCAGGCCAAACTAAGACACGTAAAGGCAGTTAGACCAAAGTTTACAATTTAATTCCCAGGTGATGATTCAAATTAACAACCTGTCACAGGTTTAAAGGCAAGTTTTGTGTGCTGTTAAATTTGTAGGGTGGAGTCTTATGGTTAACTGTTAAAAATCTCCTGAAAAGATGTAGAATATTTCATTTGTTAAATATGAATGCATTTCTGTAATTAAATGACAGGTAATTGGTAAGAAGAGCTGTGAAGATTAATGCTGAAAGGACTTCTGCTCTCAGACAGGAAAGAATATGTCAGTTACTGTGTTCCTAATGAAGTCAATGATGGTTGATGTGTTTGTCCATCAGACAGCCAGCTAATCCCAGAACTCGACAGCAGCCCCAGCTAGAAGCCTCGCCTCAGGAGCCCGAGGAGCCTGAGGAGATTCTCGGCTCCGATGATGAGGAGCAGGAGGATCCTAATGACTACTGCAAAGGTGAGTCCGTCCTACTCTGTATGTTTACACGCACAGTATAACCCAGTTATTGTGAAAACCAAACTGAAACATTTGATTCAAGTGTTTACATGGTTTTCAGTAAAAAACGCCCCCAATAACTGATTTATGCCAATTTACTGACTTAATTTAACTAAGATAACCCAGTTCAGGTGTTTACCTGACAGTTACAATAACCAGTATATTGTCTTCAATAAGGTCGTAATCAGTTATTACATTTACGTTAATGTGCATTTTCTTTTCTTCTAGGTGGCTACCACCATGTGAAAGTAGGAGACCTTTACAATGGAAAATATCATGTTATACGGAAACTGGGCTGGGGACACTTCTCCACGGTGTGGCTTGCCTGGGACATCCAGTATGAAAAAAACTTTACTGCATATTCTTACTGCACTGTTTTGTTTTTCAAACCTCAAGTTTGATAACAGATACAATAGCAGCTGACTCTGAGACTGTTGTAGTAGGACCTTGTACGGTGCTTCCTTTTAGTGAACATTACTTGCGCTTTGGTTGCAGGGTGAAGAGATTTGTTGCAATGAAGGTGGTGAAGAGTGCGGAACACTACACGGAGACAGCAGTGGATGAGATCAAACTCCTCAGATCTGTAAGTAGCTCAGCTAATTGCACACAGTAGCTTCTGTGAGTTGATATCACATAATTCAGGAAGCACTTTAGGAAGCTCTTTAAATGTACACAAACATCTATTGATGTCTTGAGTACAGACACTCAAAGTTAATTACAACACAGATGGCACAACACAACAGGAGCATGTTTCCAGTGCAAGCCTTTACCGATTGTACATAATGAGTTGCTACTTGTAAAGTACTGTGTAACAACTTTCAGCATGTTAGGCTTGTCTGATCAAGTAGTATTGCATAGTTACAGACGAAGAGACGCGAATGCCAATCCTGTATTCGTCAAGTCATATATTAGTAAGTGTAAATCCCGAATGTTTCGATTGCATTGTTCCCTTTCTTTGTCTTCAGGTAAGAAACTCAGACCCCAATGACCCCAACCGGGAGATGGTGGTCCAGCTGCTAGATGACTTCAAGATCTCTGGTGTCAATGGAACTCGTATCCTTTACAGACAAATAGTGCAAATGCTTCCTGGTCTTTTATGACTCAGATTAGATGTGTTTAGTAGCTTCCTACTGGAAAGAATAAAGTTAATTAATTCTTAGAAAAATACTTTTTCAGGGAAAGGATCCTTCTTTTCCTTGGTGTCAAATTTAGTGGGAAAGCAGTATATAAGTAACAAATTAAACAGCAGGTGTCGGCTGGACTTAATGGAACCTTGTGTGTCCCAAACAGATCTCCACCTATCACAACACTTTGGCTGAGTAATGCCCCCTAATGCCACATGGATAGCTATAGCTGTAATATGAGACTCCCTTACAACACTGTTGACCTGTCATGACCATCCTTTCTGGTAAAAAAAAAAAAAAAAAATGCTATTCCTCATGTAGGTGAATTACCACAGGGCCTCGACATGTTTAGTAAATTGTTCTTTCCTAATGAGTTTTCAGTTTGGCTTTACTTGTATTGCATTTAGAAATGTCCTGAGCTGATCCTAAGGATCAGTATCGAGGCTGATCCAGGCATATTTCAGTGGCATGGTATCAGCTAAAATAGGATCTGATTTTGAAGTTGGTTTTCTTTACTGTTCTTTGCTTTGTTTTGTACACCTCAGACAAATTGTTTTGCAGCTCCTCTCCTTTAAGACAGCCGGCCTCTACAGTGCAGCATCCCGCTTCATAAGCCAGTGAAAATTAGTGTCTCAAAGTAAAATATTAATTGGATGCAGTGGTGAGTGACTCTGAGTTCAGACACTGAGGTTGGAAATATACAAAGGTTCACTTAGCTCCGACGCTTATAATCATTAGCAAAGCGGTGTACAAAACATTAAGCTGCAGCTCTCATTTTTAGCTGGTGCGGAGCAGCGCTTTGGGTAGTTAAAATGACAAACGTCGCCAGTGGTACATGATATCAGCTGTCGTTAATTAATGTTAATTCTGTCAGTAACTTGATAACAGGCCTAAATTAAACTTAGCTGTTTTGGGTTTGTGTGCTCTCTGCACACTGCTGTCAGTAATTGTCAAAGATATTTTCTGAGGGAAGAACTACCACTCTGTAACATCACTGTACAACCATGAGTGAACTCACTGTTTTCATGGTTACAACAAATCCAGCAGTGTGAAACTTCTTTCTATTGGATTGAATCTTGTTACTGTCAGGGATGGCATTCTCCCAACTCAACTTTCATTCATATATCAATAATTTAAGCTTATAAACTTTACTTTTTAAACCATGACTTTCAGTATTTGGATCAAGAAGCTCATAAAAATTTTTAAAAAAAAAAGGTGTGTGAGATTAACTAATCTACAGCTGTGTTATTTCAATGTTTCAGATCCAAAGGCTATTTAATCAACATTTAAGTACCTTTTTAAATTAAGTATGTGATTGGACTAGGTATCGGCAGTTACCGAATATTAGGACTCGGAGTGTCTCAGATCGGAATCGGGACATCAGTAATTGCATTGTTACTATCTTGACTGCTGTCATCTTCAGATGTCTGCATGGTGTTTGAGGTGTTGGGGCATCATTTATTAAAGTGGATAATAAAGTCCAATTACCAAGGGCTGCCCCTGCCGTGCGTGAAGAGCATCATCAGACAGGTAACCCGAGACTCAGTGTCGCACCTTTTTTATGCAGATGACTCATGATGAAGGTTCAGTTATAGCTTCCACCAGCTCAAAGCAGTCATGTAGCCTCCAGGCTGAATGATCAATGGAAACCAGTCAGGGCAGAGCATGTAGTGAACTGAAAATACAAACAGTGAGCAAGTCAAACCTGCCTCTTTACATGACAGATGGAGTGAGAAAAATTGTGAAGCTTGAAGTGAGTTTTTTTCAGCCAAGGAGCTTTTGTTGTGATGGAATGAGTAAGTGATTCAGTAATATTGATACATCATATATATGTTGCCAGGAAGTATAACTATTATTTACGTTTGGATTATTTATTATACAATGTAAATCATTACCAAACATGGCAAATTACAAGGATTTTATTTTTACTTTGTTCAGAATGACAACATTTGTGTCCCTCTGAGGCACATGTGTATTAGCCATGTATTCCATTTGTTTTAACTGTGTAGAAAACCAAAAGAGACACAGAGAAAAACATATTGAAATATTAACATTTTCAGTTCAGCTCAAATGTGTAGTTTAACTTTTACAGTCAGTTAATCATTTTCCATGCATGCATTTTCCAGGTACTCCAAGGCCTGGACTACCTGCACACAAAGTGTCAGATCATTCACACAGACATTAAGCCAGAGAATATCCTAATGAGTGTTGATGAGCCTTATGTCCGCAAGCTCGCAGCAGAGGCCACAGAGTGGCAGAGGGCTGGGGCACCTCCTCCCTCTGGTTCAGCAAGTATGAGACACATACACACACACAAACACACACATATGTTCATATGTACATTCATAGTTTGATAACAGTTTGTATTCATCTGATATTCTCTTTTCAGTAAGCACAGCACCAGCTCCAAAACAGGTACAACCCTTTTATTATTTACTATTTTGCACAGGACATCAGCCTCCCACATTTCAGTATAACACACTTTCAAAGCAGTCCCAAAAATATGCAGCTATCAATGAAAGCCGCCTTCTATTTCCCGCATTCTTCTCTGACAGACAGTAAAAATGTCCAAGAACAAGAAGAAGAAGTTAAAAAAGAAGCAGAAGCGTCAAGCAGAGCTGTTGGAAAAGTGCATCATGGACCTGGAAGAAATGGAAAAGACCACAGAGGCACGAGAGGAGGAGGATGATGAAGATGAGGATCCACAGTCTCCAAAAGGACGGGTGTGTGCTCCTCTCAGACAGGTGTCACTTCAGGAGCTAGGAAACAAGGAAACAGTGGGTAAGAAGCCAACATCACAGGAGTAATGTGTGCTACTTCATTTTTTATTGCTGTTGGTTAAAGTTCTAATAAATTCCCTGGTTTGAGTCATTTCAAAAAAAGAATTGTCAACTGTACTGTCCTTACACCGTCAGAGAGCAGTGTGCATGGAGATCTCATGAGGGTGGGACCAGAGGGGCTGACGGAGCTGAACTGTAATGGCCATGTGGAGGTGGAACAGAGACAGTCCCAGTGGAGGGACGAAGACCAACATAATGGCAACACAGAGCCCTCAGAGAAAAGTGCCAGTCAGGAGGAGCAACACATGGAATCCCCTGTCCACCCTATCTCCAACGGTGTGGACTCTGCTGATCTCAATGAGCTTGACACTGAGACCGAAGGCAGGAGCGCTCAGAGGAGTGGAGTTACTGAAAGACACCTTCTTGTTGGGCTGGAGGAAGGAGAGCTGGAGCAAAGCATTTTGCAGGAGGAGGGAGAGGACGGGCCTGACTGTCAATATAGAACCCATGAAAGCCTGAGAAACGGTCAGTCAGTCAGCCAAAATCAGTACATCTACTAACTGCAAAAAGGTTTGGTGGCAGCAGTTTGTTCTGGTAGGGCTGCTTTGGAAGCTAATAAGTGCTCAGCCATGTGAACTTTGAAATATTGATTGTTAAACTATTTGTTTATTAGATTTTTAGTCCATCCTTATCTGTGTCTCTCTGTGCTCTGATGTAGGCAAGCTAACAGCAGGATCCCTGCTAGTTAACCCCCTTGAACCACTCAATGCAGACAAGATCAAGGTCAAGATTGCAGACTTGGGAAATGCTTGCTGGGTGGTGAGTAGTCTGCTAATGACTTAAGGGATTTCCTGATTGGGGATGAAGACTTGCACAGAGGAACACATCCAGTGTCATCTTTCTACCAAAATAGAAATACTTCAGTCTTGTAGCTCTTTGTTTATATACAGTATAGTGTTTAAGTTCAGATGTGGAATGGCAGATGCGGTTTCGTACAGTTCTCTACAGTCTCCACACATTTATAAATCTTGAATATATTTCTCCCATTGTAACAGGATACAGTCTGTAGGCTCTGTCACCTACCATTTTTTAGAATCTTGTCTTTTATGAATTGTTCCCCCCTCTGTTTCCCTCTCTCAGCACAAGCACTTTACAGAAGACATACAAACACGGCAGTACCGATCCTTAGAGGTGCTCATTGGTGCTGGGTACAGCACACCAGCTGATATATGGAGCACAGCCTGCATGGTGAGAGGTTGCACTGATAATCAGCTTGTATTGTATTAAAACAAACAAACAAAAAAATCATAGTCCAATGTACCTTACAGACCTCAGTAGCATTATGAGAGTGTAGCAAGTTGTGGGAAGGAGTAAATATATCCCTTCATACAGTATCTTTTCCTTGTTTTTTTCCTTAGGCCTTTGAACTTGCCACAGGGGACTACTTGTTTGAACCACATTCTGGGGAAGATTATTCCAGGGATGAAGGTATTGCTGGGACTTCCTCTTCTTCTCCATTTTCTGTTTTATCCAGTTATAATTAAACAGCGTTAATCCTAAGTATTACATTTAGCAGTATTTTTTAAAAGTATGCCTCACTGGTAAGAGGCTTTTAGCATTGTTGGTTAACGTTTAACAGTTATTGCTACTGTGAAAAGCTTCATGATGTTTTTATTGTTAAATTGGCCTTCGTTAGTTCTTAAGTCTCGTCGTGAATTACTGAAATTATTAAACATATCTAATAAGAGTTTCACAGTTGGCATGGCAATTTGTGTCCTTCACTGCAAATTAATGTGCAGTTTGCACAGTAAGTTGCAGTGCACTTTGCTCAATTTTTTACAGTGTTAGCACTTAAAATGAGGTACTCCGTTACAGTGATTTCAAATGGTCTCACATTTAGAAGAAATGTAGATGAGAATCATGTGATGATGAGTACCTACATTCCTGTGTTTATTTCCTCTCTAACACCTTCAACCACATTTTCTGCCGCACTGGAGACGGGGCCATCCATTCACTTCCTCACTTACCTTTCTGCATCTCCTCATCACTTACTCCTCACGCTTCCTTGTTCTACTTTTTATGTTTTCTTTATGTAAATGTTGGCTTGCTGCATAGCTTGAGTTGTCTGTACTGACTTGATCCTGCTGTGGCATGCCAGGTATGTACTGAGATTCAACCTTCAGTTCATTGGCACATATCCCGCAGCTGTGAATACTTTTTCACCTACATGCACTCCTAAGTTCTCCTGCTTACTATCCTACCACTGCTTTCTCTGTCGTTTGGCTGTGCTTTATTGGATTTTTTTACTAATCACTCATCCCTTATCAGAGTGTGCTGTACTTGTTTCAGTGTGAATGGCTTTGAAAGCTGTGCTTTAAGCCTTATTTTCAGTCAGATTCAGTCTTCAGGTTTGTTTTCATATATGAAAGTTAATGGCCTACATGTGTTCAAATGCTTGTAAATGTGAAAAAAATAATACAGGCTTGCAATACCTGTGCTTCTTGTCATACTAGGCTGTCATCATCCATTGTACCTAATTCATTGATTCCACATGACCGTTTGCCATCTCTCTGCTATCCCCTCTCCCACCTGCCATCTCCTCTCCTCTCTCCAAAACTGTTTCCCTGTGACTTCCCATCTTCCCTCTCCTCCTCTGATATGCCTCATTTCCAGACCATCTTGCTCTCATGATTGAGTTGCTTGGTAAAATCCCTCGTCACTATGCTCTGAGTGGGAAATACTCACAGGAATACTTCACCAAGAGAGGTACGCCACCCCTCTGTCTGCGGCCTGCTGTGGGAACGGTGGTGGACGGCAGGGAGAAGGGTAAAGGTTTCAGTCAGCACATTCAGATCTACCAAAACTATTGGTGTGCGCAGGGAAGTGGGCACAATGGTCAATACAGACCAATAAATGTCTGTTACTTTGAGCGTGGCCATCAGACATTGATTAGAGTATCAGTAGTTCTGCCAACGATTGCCTGGCAGAGGTACAGTCAGTATGTCCTTAGTTCCAGCCAAGGGACTTGGCTGGATACTAGACACTATTGATCTCCACAGGGGAGTCAGGGTGTGAGGTCAGTCACAGGAGTGAATACTTTTAACTTAATCTAATAGAATAATTGAATCACAGACAAATTGTTGAAACTTTGTTGCACCCTTTCTGTTAATCACAGGTCTAAAGTGTATAATAATTGAGTTTCAGATTATTAGTGTTTTTAGTGACATCAGAAAGTGCAAGTGTTACTGAGTATTTTCAACAATATGATAATTATACTTGACCCTGGGAAAAATATCTCAGGCTCAGGAACTTGTAGGCATTTTGCATCATGCTCAAGAGCACTTCTGGAGGACAGATGTCTGCCTGCTGGGGGGCGCTGGAACCTGGATCCTAGTCTCTGTGCTTGGAAAACCACTCTGCTGCCATTCAATATCTTGAAGAGTCTTGTAGAGCTAAAATGATTAGTCAGTCAGTTGCAAAGAAAATTAATTGACAGCTATTTGATAATTGATATATATTTTTTCATGCAGAAATCCATGATGAAATGATAAATAAAGAAAAGAATCCTGGTGGTTAATTCTAGCCCTAGAGTCTTGGTAACATAACGCAACGAGATTTTATTTTTATTTGTCGATATTGTGAAATGCTGCAAGCGTGATGAAAACGTCCAGATCTCTATGTTTAGACCCATTAATGATTCTGTAAAAATGAAGATGTTGTGTATATATATAAATGGCTTCACCAGATATAAAAAACAAATGTATAAACTTGATAAATAATTTTGATTTTAGTAGATTAATATTTCAAAGATGTTCAATATAAATTTGATAACTGTAGTTGTAGGTGATGACGCGTCATAAAACACTACTTTTAGGTTTATGTGAGAAGCTGACGTTTTTGCTTGGAGATTGAACTACATGAACAGGTGCCTCACTGAACAACAGATCACAGATCTCGGAAAGATCACATCTACTAATTCCACTCTAGCTGAAGTATGAATTTGTCATTGGCAATATGCGTCCCATCCAATGTCTGATTGGCTGCAGAGGCAAAACTGCAGCTATTGATTCTGGAGACAGCAGAACCTTACAGCTCTTTTTATGTCTGATGGCCATGTTTGATACCTTAATTTGTAGCTGTTCTGGTCTGTGCACCCTTAACTCGGCAACAGTGTGGCTCGTGTGTGCTGTCAGCCTGACCCTGCTCTTCCTCAGCCCCTCCATCCACACACCCAGAGTTGGGCCTGTGACTGGGACACTGTCTGATGAATCTGTTGTTTGTCCTGTCTGTCTTCCCCTCTCCTCTTGCAACGGTCTGCCATGTAGACCATATAGCGCTGATCATTGAGCTGCTGGGGAGTGTCCCACGCAAACTCATAATGACCGGCAAATATTCCAAGGATTTTTTCACCAAGAAAGGTAAAACAAAAAGTGTCAGTGTCGAGATTAGAGTTTTTGGAGTGAGAGTTTTCTGTCTGTCCTTAGGATCATGCTCTAATGTTTTTAAAATTATACTGGCACAAAGCTTTCATACATTAAACATAAAGAATTGTCTGTTTGGGAAACACATTTACAGTTAAAAATATAAAATGTTTCCTGTATGTAATATCTAGATATTAAGAATGCATGTCCATAATGTTTTAATAGACTTGGCTACCTTGTACTGAGTTCACACATTCTAAAGTGTTGCGCTCTGTTCCTGCATGGCTCTCTGATACTGCGTTGTCTGTCTGGTTGACTGCAGGTGACTTGAAACACATCACAAAGCTGAAGCCGTGGGGACTGCTGGAGGTGCTGATCGACAAGTATGAGTGGCCCCGCGAAGAAGCAGAGTGCTTCACTGACTTCCTGCTTCCCATGCTGGAGCTGATCCCTGAGAAGAGAGCCACGGCCGCAGAGTGCTTGCGCCACCCCTGGCTCGCCCTCTAGTGGAAATCTCCAGCCTTTGCACCTCCCCTCTTTCCCACTTTCTCCAGAGACTGCAACAGATCACTTTCCAGTTTGGGCATATCAGATGAATATTTATTTCTCTTTTTGTTTTGTTGTTTTGAATTTCTTATGTTCTTGTTATTGAGCTAATGCTTCTGTGTCTGTTTGCTTTGTATTTGTTGGTTCTCGGTTGGTTCGGTGTGATGACGTCAGGAATCCAGTGGATTATATTTCTTTGTGGTTATGTTGGCTCCAACTGCTGTGCTCCGTTCACCCATCCAACTAGGCAAACCTGTTTATTGTACTGCTAGTGACTCATCCTTGTTTGTTACACTCCTGCACTAAAACCCAAACAAACCAAGGATATGTAGCCTTTGTTGGTCATTTTTGTCCCCTTTAAAAGGACTCGCTATCACTTCTTTCATTAGTGCTGTGTTTTTTTTTTTTTTTTTTTTTTTTTAATTAATATTTTTTTTTATTACGAATTACTTTGTTAAACTGCATATGTAAGGTATACATTTTGTATTTGTAAAGTAGGTTTAGGAAGTTGCACACTGGGCTGACATTTACACTGACTGCAGTAATGTTCTCAGCATTTCTCCAGAAAGACTCCAGTTTCTTACTGAGACATCCACTGTCTGATAAAGTAGGTATCTCATTTAGCCATAACAAATCCGTTGTCACCTGGTATCTAGTGTGGTTAGTTAATTATAATACATTTAGGTCTTTCATTTTCATGAGAGGCTGTTATTCTCATACACCTATTACAATTCAGGAATATAGTGTTTTAAAGGTTTGAACAAGATGACATTTTAAGAAGCCCAATATAAAGGAAGAAAGAAGTGAAAATAAACTGTATATATCTGTACCAAAGAGTTTGCCTTTATGTATATTACAGTTATGTACAGTTTCTAACAAATCTTATATCTTAGCTAAAATTATTTAGCTGGGTAGCTGTGTTTTAATAAAAGCATATGGAAGATGTGTTCAAGCTCAGTTGTGTGTATGGCCAACTGTTCAATAATGTCAATGTTTTTACCATAGAAATGGTGAGATCTGATGTTATGTAGTGGTGTCTCAAAATTGATCATATCAAAGTAACCTATGTATCTGTTGAGGCCTAGGTAAAAACAAAATTTACATCAGTGTCAGATTCAAGAACATAGACTTTGTGTGAGCTGTCAATTTACAAAACTGTACAACACACCATACAATAAAACAGATGTTCATACAATACAAAATGACTTTGTCAAGCTCGTTTATCTGAGTTTATTCGATTTTTTGACATAAATTACAGAGGTTAAACTCTGCACGAAGATATTATGCTCTGGTTTATGAAGCAGGACTAAAAAATTCCAATCCACCCAAAGTTGTTTACCACTACAACTGCTGTTGAAACAAACAAACACAAAAGGCAAGAAATATGAACAGTGTGACCTGAAATGCACCATGAAATTTCAAGATGCTTGTCTTGACCCTTGAATTCCATCAAAGTATGTCTGTATCAAACTGTGGTCTTGAAGGTCTGTGTATCCATCAGGGGTTTTCTGTAAAAGAAGAAAAATATGCTCTTAAAGATTCATTTATTTTATGGATTTAAGATACTGGGCCTTTGCTGGCTACTAACCAACTCTGTAATACTGTTTAATAGCCATCTAAACCAAAGTCTGAACTAAAGGGAGAATACTATTTTAATAACCTGCAAAAAAAGCAGGAGCACTTTAAAAAGACACGCAACTTAGACTTAATTCCATGAGTTGATGTTTTAGCTTGTAGGTTCTGGGACAAGCAGATGTATGAAATCATGTATATTAAGTAACTAAGACACTGACTTAGAACAATCTATACCAAATAGATTGTTCTAACTACTAAATCATTCAATTCTGCGAAACTCTACACAAACAAAATGTAATATGGTGAACTTCCATCCCTCTTAAAAAGTGGATATGCAAAAAAAAGGCCACGTGATGAAAAAAAAACAAAAAAACAACCCAGCTTACTGTGGGATACATATCAATGTCAGTGTGATGAGCTCAATATTAACATGTTTACCTGTGGTCTAAGAGAGTATGCACAGTAAATAAGTGCAAACCCCCCCCCAAAAAACTGTGGATATATTCTCTCTCTGTATGAAGTTAGACAACAGAAAAGTCGAAAAAGTAATACAATTAGGAAAGTGGAAAATACCTATGTGCTCAGGACAGCATGTAATTTTGAACATCAACAAATTTCATGAGAAATGCGCAAATTCCTTCTGCTGAGGATCATGTGATATGATCACTTAATGGACCTTGAGGGGGTATTGTTTTGTCAACGACTGTTCCCAAGGTGAAGAATTAAGTCTGAAGCTTAAAAGCTTTTTGTTTTTTTTTCTTAAATTCTAGAACCGCTGGTATGATTTGTAGTAGGCTTCTTGATATGTCAAAGTAGGGAAATCATGGAGTAAATATTAAAATGAATGATGGCTGAATTCTGTTTAGCTGCTTTAGTTTCACAGTCCTGTTACTAAATGCCTCACTGTCACACTGTCATGTCTTACTAGGACACGCCTGCACTTTTCCTACTGTGACAAGAAGGAAAATGTATACAGGAAAAAGTCCTGCAGCCAGCATTCAGACTCTCCGTACCAAGCTCCAGAGCGGAGACGGACCCTGCTTTGTTCCACACCCTCAGCCTTCACCTGTTTGCATTAACCCTCTCCTGTTCCCTCCACCTCAAAGTCATCCGGCAGCAGTTTGTCCTGCCGGTTGCCAAGAGTGAAGGACAGAAATGCCAGGAGGAGGGCATCCAGGATGCTGATGATGGCCAGGATGTAGGCCCAGCGCACCGTGCAGTTCCCCAGGCTGTACTTATCCGTCCTCTGGCCACACATCCTCTTCACCTCTGGAGAGTCCCAGCCGTCCGGGTAGATCATGCAGCCCATCACCATCAACACGGCTGCGGTGGGAGGAGGACACAGAAATGGCAGAGCCCTGCAGTAATTACCCCTTGTGTGCTCTTACTTTGAAAAATAATCATGAGGGAGGTTTTTCGAGTCTCCAGTGCAGGATACGGCCTAATGTGCCCACATAGAGTACCAAAGGTTTCGTTCATTTACGGTGCAGCAGGGCAGAGGGGGCTCAGTGGTGCTGTTGGTATGATGTACTGTTATAAAAGTTCTTCAATGTTAAATGCTCTTCATCTGCTAAAGTTTCCCCTGGGTTTTTGCCAGAGCTACTGTAAAAACTTAGATTAAAATCTGAAGATCAAGATCTTGGTCAAGATCAAGGAATTGCCAAGTAGTGGAAAGTAACTAGTCAGTAGATTTACTCAAGAACTGTGATTTATTAAAATTTTGCTACTTTTTGCTAATTTTATTACTTTATATTCTTTACTTTATAAACCACTATATTTACTTGAAGATATAGTTACTGGTTACTTTACACTAAGGTTAAGATTTTACATTTAAAAAAAACACATGATAAGCTTATAAAATTAAACACATTGTTAAGATTAAACCAGTGGTTCCCAACACTTTGGCTTGAGGCCCCTCACAAAAAACTGTGACCAGCTTTAGCTCCTTGTCAAAATGTTTCTATGAGCCGGTAGCAGTTCAATCAAAGTGACATTTCTCCTCTAAACTTCTGAGGTAGTTTCATTTAAATAACTGTTTGAGGCCCAAAGAGGCAAAATTGTCCAATACTTCACAAAAATGCAAAGACTACAGAGAATTCCAAAAAAATGAAAATAGATTTGTGTCACAGAAGTCTCTTTTTTCTTCGGTCCTACCTCGTTAATCATCTCACGACCCCTTAGATTTAGCTTGTGACCCTTTGGAGGGGGCCTGATCCTTAGGCTGGGAAACACTGGACTAAACTACTTGACTGCATTAGAAGTAGATAAATTAGCTCCACCTCGAGCAGCTACATCACTAAAATGCTGCCGACAAATCGTTGCGTCAATATTAACAACATAATTTCACACGGGTACTTTTACTATACTTAAAGTATATTTGGCTGATACTACTTCTGTACTTTTACTTAAAGATTTTGAATGCAAGATTTTTACTTTTCATTTACCTAAGTAAAAGATCTGAGTAATTCTGCCACAACTAGTTATATAGGCCTTTTTTGTGGTATACTACTGTTTATGGCTAGTTTCCTTTGCCCTGGTACGTTTCAGGTGCAATTTTAGATCAGTTAACAACACAGCAACACCTGATTTTGTTACATGAAACCGATCCACCTTCAGAGGTGTCAGAGTCTGGGCTGAAACTGGATCCCTTATCGGCTTCCGCAGTGAAGAACAGCACGTCGAGAACAAACACATGTTGTGCCTGAAACCAGAGAGGTGAGGAGGTGGCTCATGACAGGATGAGTTTGTCACCTCACACTTAATGCAGAGGACAGTTCATAAGAGAAGCACAGGTCTCACTCATCTGTCAGAGTTTTTAGATTAAGGTGCAGGAATTTGGTAGATTTGAAAGATTTTGTTGCATGTGAACTTTCATGACCAAATGTAAAAAGCTGATGAATGTTCAGACATTTAATTTGGATAATTACAGACGGATACTAAAACAAAATATAAGGTTGAGACTGACAAAGGCAACTACCAGAGTCTGTTTTAAGAGAATGCCTCAGTCTTAATAGTATGATGATAATTTAAGGATTCCCATTAGGAATGTTAGGGTTTTTAAATTTACAAATTAATGAAAAATGAAGGTCAAGCAGGTGAATGAATTTCCAATGTATTTAATTTACTTGAATTTTTTTTTTCCACTTAATGCTGCCTTTAAGACAGCAAGAACTAATGCCATTACAAAATTAGGATAATCAAAATCCCATCTGATATCCAGCTACATAGTAAATAATCGACATCATGTCGATTTATTTCCCAGCTTCACTGGGTTGGAAGCTTTTTTTCCCCTTGTTTAAAAAAAAAAAAAAAAAAAAAAATCAGTTCTTGACTATGGAATAAAATATGACCAGAAACTACAATATCATTTTTGGCTGGTGATTTTTTTTTTTTTTTACCCTTGTATTTTCATCTTTAAGATATTGAAAATACCACATTCTTTCCTCAAGTCGAAGCAATCATATTTTATACATCCTTTATGTAGACAAGTAACTAGTAGCTATAACGTTCAAATGAACGTAGTCGAGTAAAAAGTACGATGTTAACCTCTGAAACGCAATGGAGTTAAGTACAAGTACTTCAAAATCGCACCGAAGTACAGTAGTAGCCGCAGTAAATGCCCTCACCGGAGGCCAGCTGCATCCACGCGCAGATCTTGTAGACGTTCCCGGCGTTGCAGAAGAAGAACAGGCTGAAACAGACCATGGTGCCGACAACCAGCAGCATGGAGGTCCCCACGAAGAACATGGCAGTCCTGAAGGCCGGCGAAGGGATGGAGCCGAAGTCCAGCACGCTGCCCTTACAGGTGAGCTCCGAGGTCAGCGCGTTGCCGATGCAGTAGTGGAAGAGGCCGAAGTAGCCGGCCTGCGGGGTGCTGACGCTGTCCCCGATCCAGTAGGGCTGGATGAAGACCACCACGGTGATGATGGCGAAGCAGATGGTGAACACTGCCCACATGACGCCGATGGCTCGGGAGTTTCTCACGTAGTTGGTGTGGTAGATTTTGGCCGCCTCAAGGGCTGGGAGCAGATCCATATCCGCGAGCCAAAAAACCAAACAAACCAAAAAAAAAAAAAAAAAGGTAGGACTTTACAGCTTTTAGAAAACACCGTCAGCGTTTCTTTAGCAAGCCGTTGGCGTGGTTTGTTATTGTGCTAAATCCATATGGCCCGGGTCTTTACACGCCACAACACACACACACACACACACACACCTGTTGCGGCTGCGGCTGCCGTGCACTGAAATCGCTGGCTCCGGATCCAGCACCCTGGACAGCCCCTCACCTCGCCAACTAATGACGCGGCCGTGACGCCAGACCCGGACAGGTCCAGGACAGCGTGGGACCACAAACTGAATTATAATGGAAGCTTTTTACTACTACGCTAAAGTGTAATAAGTTCAAATAACCGAACAAGCAACAGCAAGGAATCAGGAATTATTTACAGCTTATAAACCCTCAATCGGTGGTGCCTTCAATTCCTCATAAATATATATATATACACTTGGGGATTTGGGGTTATTTTTATAATCACAATGCAGTTTTACTGTTGTTGTAATATGGTACAAACTCCATTTGTTCCAATATTTTTTAAATGTCCTAATATGATATTTAGTGAGTTTCTAAAAGCCATGGACATGGATTCTGATAGTCTGCTGAGGTCTATGGCTGATGCGCAGGAAGCTTAAAATAAAGGTTTGCTGATATCAAATTCAATATTTTTCCAGCTGGGTCTTCGCTGCTTATCTGAAAATTTACTGCCGGTGACGGTAACACAACGAGGCTTTTATTTTGATAAGTTAAAAAAAAAAAAAAGAACTCACACAGAGAGATAATGGCTTTTGATTGTTTTGGCTGAGGGTGCTGGGAGTTCAGCTCCAGCACAGTGCACCGATCGACAGTGAAGTCTGTTTTAGCTCTGAAGTGGCCCATATGTGGAAAACCTAACACCACAAACACATGGCCAACTTCAAATCCCACAGCACACTTGTGTTTGCCCGAACCAGCTGGTCTGTGATGCTTGATACCCTTCACTGACTGCAGCTCAGGAGTCAGGCTTTTTTTCATATTAATTGCTCCTCTGTGGGCTGATAATTTACCGTATTCAACGCCAGAAGTAAACTTTGAAGTGAACAGTGAATCTCATTTGATGCAGCCCCACTATCTCAATTTCCCGTATAAATCACTGGTATATATTTATGTAAACAGGTACCTTTAAATCACAAAAGCGCATATGGTTTTGCTCCTAGCATTCATTGTTTTTTTGTGCCATATTCACTTTGGGATACCAACTATGGCTGGAGGCTGTCAGGGGCAGCCGGACAGAGCATGCCACCATCTGTGCCCAGCGCACTCCAGTCACAGTTGGTAAGAAGGAGCTTGAGGGCCTTCTACATGACACCATGCCATGCTGCGGAGAAACAGTATTTAGGGATGAGCGGCTGTCACGCTTCCCAAGGGGTTTCCTCGTGGCTCCCTGCAGCTCAGGCGGGAGAATCAGTTGCCGGTGAGCGAGGGGTGAGATGGAGAGGAGACGCCACAATTCAGATAAGAAAGACTAATCAAAACCGGTCTGTGGAAGAAAACCGTGGGGGTGCTGCTCTTGAGCGCTGCTCTAATGAGGCGTAATCCCTGATACATGTGACAGCTTCTGAAGAGTCTGATGGTCTTGTCAAGATTTTGTCAAGTTCGCAGTTTCTTCAGCAATGATAACTTGAAGAGAAGATGAGTACATTGAAAAAAGACACAAACGCAGATATAGTGTACCTTACAATTTCAGGAAAATGAATCACTTTATTAGTTTTCTGGCATAAAACCTTGTACCAAGCTTGTTTTAAAGTAAAAATAATGAAAGCCTGTAATGGTAAAGGGAATCAGTGAAATCCACTTTTCACTTCTGTTGCATTCAGAACCCACGGTTATGAATTAGAACATAAATGTATGACCATCTGTTTTGACACAGAGCAGTGCTGCTGTGTTATAGTTCCTAAATGAAACATGATGTAACATGACATTGGTAGGTCGTAAAGCTTTTGTACACCCTTGTTGTTTTACAGCCTCTTTTTCCATCACAGACAAGATCTGAAATTAGCAGAAGAATAGAGGTGTTCAATAGTCTTACCATTTTCTTACCTGGTAACAAATTGAAGAGCACTCGCAGCTTTCATTTTAGAGATGCCACAGTCTCCTGACCATAAATTAAAGCTGCATTTCCCTTTCAGTTTACTGAGGAGAATGAATTGTTTGCATGGCTTTTCAGTCTTTCCACCATCTGCCACCGTAAAGGTTTTGAGCTTTTTATGCACTGAAGAGAACAGAGGATGACTTTCTCTTTGTTGTGTTGAGATAGTTGAATTTCTCCTTGTGCGACAAAGCAATTCAGGAATTTCTGGCCAAATTGAAGATGATGACACTAAATGTTGAAAGGCTGGAAATACACTGTCATCCCCAAGCAGCAGCAATCATTTGGAAGCAGATATGGAATATCAAGATTTCAATCTTACATGCAACTGAATTCCTACTTGTGAAATTTAACCACTACTGAATACGTAATGTTGAAATGAAATGCCATTAGATTAATAGAACAGAAATAATTTACTTGGAAAATCATCTGTCTGATTTGATGTGGTCTGAATTCTCCTATTTAAAGAGTAAAATACTTGAATGCACTGCACACACAACACAAACTAAGAACAAGACTAAGACTACAGCCATGCTAGCGGCTCTGAAAGGCTGTACTTGAGCTAAATGCTAAAATCAACATGCTAACATGCTGATGTTTCCCAGGTACTGTATAATGTTTACCATAGTACTCTTGTCTGAGAATACTACAGTCCTCAGGTTTGCTGCTGTGTAAAAACTAGTTTGTGGTTAAATGCAATTTTATCAGGGAATATACACCATTCAAACCATAAATCAACTGAAAAAATAAAGAATTTTACAAAACTACATTTTGGTGCTTCTACAAGTAAGAGCCCCCAGATAACACAGGACCAACCATCTTGTTAGCACAAACCAGCTGAGGCACGGTGAATCAACTGCCTGCTATGCCCAGTTGGGAATCCATACTAACCATCACCAATCCAAACCTCTACCTTTCTGACTAAATGTGGATTTCGTGACTGCAACCAACTAATGGAATCGCAAAAAAAAATCAACCTCCTTTAATGTCTATTTAGAGACACAACGATTGGGTGACACCAGTCATGATTTTCTGTAGTCTGTGGTGTTTGCAGCAATGTGTATCTACTTGCCTTGATTAAAGGGTAGATAGTAGCGATGTGACATGACATGAGGGGAGAGACAGAGGGGATGACATCCATCAATGATCTACAGCTGGACTCAGGCATACTCGAAGTTTAGACCCCTAAGCTACCAAGGAGACCCTGCAACATCCTGTTTCTTTTCTGGTAATTACCTGTATTCTAAAGTCTCAAAAGTGAAGGCGAAAATAATTAATTGATGTTAGACATGAGATATCTTTAGTTACTGCATCGTGGACAACAACATCTACTACCTAAATGTGACAGTCACAGGCATGTTTTCATTTGAAGGACTTAGAGGGTTGAGCATACATTTGGCTTTTTACCTCAGATGAATGAGTTCTTAAACAAACCTGATAGCTGAGCTCTTCTGCCTTTTACTCTCATACCTCAGGAGGTCAGGCTTGTTTATCCATTCGTTCAGTAATTCCTGTGCCTCACTGCGGCCACGAAAGGCTGTTAAGACAGTCTGCCAGTTTGGTTTCCTGTCCAGCAAATTCACAAACTACAGAGCTAGGGAAGAGAGACGTGAAGAGGTGTAAAAGTAAACACCATTAGCCCAGCTCTCTGCAAACCCCAGATCACAAAACACAAATAAAGTGATGGATAACCCTTTAATATAGAATGTGTCTGTAATTTAATTTTCAAAAGGGCACAACATTAAATACATGTACATGTTTCAGTACATCATGTGACCCATTTATGTACTGTACTTGTGTTTTTTTTTCTCCGTACAGTGTGTATTCATAGAGTATAATAACAGCAACATCCATTTTATTATTTTTATCCCTATTACTGGTTACCTTGGCAACAGCTTTCTGCGGTCCATACAATCAACATGTTTACACTTACGCTACATGCAATAAATCATATAGCTCGACCAACTCTGGAGTTTTGAGGCTGAAACAAATATCAATAGTCTAGTTTTAAAAAAACAGTAAAGAATATATCAGCTGATGTTTGTCCTTTATCATAACACCTAGCAGAAATAAACATTTCTGATGAGGATCCCTTACATTTGTAGATGAAAGCAGCTATAATCAATATTTTTATATGAACAATGGATAACATGACTACTTGTCTTTGAAAGTAGCTGCTCGTAGCGATGAACCTAGAGAGAATCATCCTCCAACTCTGCAGTTTTTCCTCAGATCTATGGAGCCTCTTTCATTGTGCTCATTGTTTAGTTTGTTGTTGGAAATGGTGGAGACCAAAAACGGAGCTAAAAGGAGAGTCAGTGTTGGACTTAAATTCATCACTTTGCCGGAAACACAACTCCAAACAAATGCTAATGTTGGCCGGTGTCTGCTGGATTTGTAAGTAAGCAACTATTTGCTGTCAAGTTCACCAGTTCAGCTTTTAAGATGATAGAATCTATAAGTGTTGTGTTTACAGCTGGTTTCTGCTGCCCTCAAGTTGCTAAAAAAGGTCAGTTATTGGAGGAGTTTAATTATGATGAAGATAGAGTAAGAACTTAGCAGGATTTTACAGTTTTATAGTTATTGGTGGAGAAACTATGTAAGTTTGAAACAGTTTCTTAATGGTCTCAAAAATGCATTAGAAATTTTTGTACTGCAATTTTTTATTGTCTGACTTTTCTGCTGATGCTGACATAATAAATGATCAACTTATATCTTGTAAAAAAAAAAAGTAGTTAAAATATTATTATTGCACATGACACAGTAAAATTATATCAAAAACAAAAATAGGGTATAAAATATCCAACAATGACTACAACAATTGGCCAAAAAGCTTGTCTGTTTATAACTGTGAGGCTGTAAAAATCAGGTCAAGCCCATCCCAGTCTGAGTTAAATAAATACTTTTAGATGTTGTTATTGGCAACTCTAGAGTTTTATCATCTCTAGTAAGTGGACAAACAAAAAAATAACTGAAAAATAACTGCTCCTGACACTGAACACTTATTAACATTTTGGATACATTTGCTGGATGTAACCTGTGAAAAAGCTAGAGAGGTTATTCATTGCATATGCTGTATGCAGGAAACACATGGCTGACATGTACAGACAGCTGAATTGCAGCACTCCTTAAAAAAGACGTCTGTGAGTTTTCACAGAGCTGTGATAAACCAGTGCAGATTGTCATGGCTATAGGAATTAATGTGTATGAATGGATTCAGTCACAAGCCATTAAAACTCCCCTGGTCCTTTGTAAATGGGCAAGTTCTACTTCCTTGGTTCATCATATTTCTCTCCATAATCCAATATGAGGTGTGTGAGTAAAATGTCCTGTGGCAGTTCTAATAACCTTGGCAGCTTTATTACATTTATGGCCAACTTTCATCAAATGAGCGACATGCTTATACCTTGATCTGATTAAGGTCTGCTGGTGGGATGGAGAGCAGAGAGCAGAGTACATCAGAAGGTTTACTAGAAATTGAACAGATGTTCAATCATCATCATATGTCCTTTCTTCTGTATTGTTGTTTAACATTATGTGACTCATCTTACCGCCCACCAAAAGTGTCTGTCGGTATTTGTAAAAGGCTTTGGATTCAAAACAAACAACCAGTTCTCACCACGCTTGAGTAGATTTAGATGCTAATGTCAATTAGAGCTGAAGAAGTGTTTCATCTGATTATTAACAGTCTTTTAAACTCAGGTACTGATTTTTCTTTTATGATTGACCCAGAGGAGGGTGCTGCCCGTTGATGCTGGTTTGAAGAGAATACTAATATTTAGTTAGTCTTCTCTACTTAGAATTCAGTGTAATAAACCACTCCCAGGAGGGTTATTACAGGGGGCTAACTGTCTTTGAGTATGCAGGTATCCCTTCAATTTTGTAGTTTTCACTAGGATTGTGCATATCGTAGTATCATTCTAAACACCTCCTTGTGTTGCATCAGTATCCCTGAACCTCAGCTGTAGTGTGGCTTTGTTTCCCTGCAGCAACAATGCTTGGAGATAATGAGCGCTAGGAGTTTAGTGCAGGTGTTGTAATGGTTGCAGCAGCTCTACCCAGCACGAAGGATGAGCAGCCACATTTTTGGGCTCTTCTCAGAGCAACAGCTTGTGTTTGCGAAACAGCCCAAACCCTATCCTCCCCTCCCTGACGTCTGACCCTGCGCTAATGTTGTCTCCCCTTCCTTACAGCGGTGCAGCTTCATGGATGCTTGTCTATCCGGCTCTGAGGCCAATTTTCTTTCGCCCCACCTTTGCTGGAATCAGCTTGATTTGGCAGCAGAAAGCAGGAATGCGATCCATCTTGTTATTTCAAACAGAGAAAAGATGCACAATGGACTTTCACACCCTCAGAAGACCCAGCACCACTGTCTTTGGGATAACTGAGGCATTTGCTATGGTTACAACTCTTGGAATGTGTGTTTGGTGTCACACTAATGAGGGCTACACCCTCCCCCCCAACACACACACACACACACACACACACACACACACACACACACACACACACACACACACACACAAACACCCCACCACAGACATTCAGTCATTGCGCAAAAAAAGAAAAATGATAAAAAGCCTCAAAGTGGCTTTCATCTGTGTTTTTGAGCTCTCATTGCCTTTATTAGATTGTCCAAGAGGGGGCAGTATGCCATTAACTGTATTGAGTGTATTGAGTTTTTAGAGCGTGCACAGAGGATAGATTAAGAGTGTACTCCTCCCATACTTCCACTGAAAAAGAAAAAAAAAGCCAGGCAATGAACACACTATCCCTTTCCTTAATGTTCACACATGTGTATTTACATACAATGTTTACAGATTCACTTGCAATGGACAGAAAAATCTATTCAAAAATCAATATTGAACATACCTTTTTGGGAATCCTGTAGTGTTTTTCCTTTCTTGCAGGGTATGCCAATGTTAATTTTTGATGTTGAGAATGACCCTGGGTGTATTTTGCATGAATCCTTTGTGGTTTTATACTCTTTGAAGAGGCTTCTGAATCTTCCAGAGTGGTTGTATTAATACCCAAAATCTTCAGTCACATTGATTTTCATATTTAAACATCTACTTTAGGAGTCATTCCCTCATTGCCTCTTTCTCTCTGTCTTTCTTCCTCATTTGGATCTGTGAGTGATGGGTTTATTCCCTGGACATTTTGCAGATGCACCTTTTTGTGACTGGGACTGAAGCCCATTGTGTGTGTGTGTGTGTGTGTGTGTGTGTGTGTGTGTGTGTGTGTGTGTGTGTGTGTGTGTGTGTGTGTGTGTGTGTGTGTGTGTGAACACGATGTTGGACCAGGGTCATCATTTAGTCCTCCTGACAGACTGAATCCCTGTGAAAACACCGCCACCGCCTCTCCCTATACACAGCTGCTACTTGTGCCACGACACCAGCTTCATCTCAGAGAGCACACACGCTGCATGAGATATCAGGTGGGGGTGCAGTTATGCAAGGGCATGCGTGACAAGGAGGCATATTTATCTCGGGGGTGAATCTCATCATTATTCTTTCCCCTCCATTCTCCCTTGGTTGACTCGGTGGTGTGCAAAGACATGAGGCTCTGAACTTAGATTGCATGTGTGTACTCTCAGTTGACTAATACCAGAGGGCCTCCACTGATAAAAGAAAACACACCTGTAATTTGAATCATGATGTTTAGTGCCCTTTTCAGATGTCACCATCAATATGTCTGTCAAGTGCCCTGAAGAGAGGCGAGGGCAGCGACCACACAGCAATGCACGCTCTCTCTACTCTTGTAGCAGGTGCTCATTTAGTTTTTATTCATGATTTCTTTGTCTAAGCAATTGTGTCCACTTTTAGATTGTCACTGCATGTGCTCGTGAGAGTGTCTGGTTTCAGTCAGTGTATGTGTAATTGGTGCTCCAGCAGTTATATAACCTTAAAGCAGAAGTGATAGGGAGGAGAACCCCCCACACAGTAAAATTTGGGCAGGCGGTGCTGCTACAGCTGTGGGGAAATTCTTGCTGTTAATTGGACTGTGAAGGCTTGTTACTGCAGATTCAGCCCACTCTCCATGTCACCGTTGTTCCTCTGCAAGTTCACACTATGGATTGTAAAAGGGTGTTAGTTTACAGCATGTCCTGAGTTTCTCTCTCTCTGTCTCCATGTCACCGTTCCATTCAATAACTGAATTCAGAGTGTACAATGAAATATTCACACTATACAGCTTCTGCAGTTACTATACAGGAAATCAGTGTACTTTACCCTTTTGAAAGCTACTAACTGTAAAATATGCAAGACATGCACTTACAAATGTCAAACAAACTGCCAATTTGGAAAGCTACTGAGAGCTAAAGGAATAGTTCGACATTTTGGGAACTACCCTTATTCTCTTTCTGGCTGAGATTTAGATGAGAAGATTGATACCACTCTCATGTTTGTTTACATGAAGCTAAAGCTTGCAGATGATATTCTTAGGTCAGCATAAAGACTGGAAACATGGGGAAACAACTAGCCTGGCTCTGTCCAAAGTAAAAAAAAAAAAGCACACTAATTAACACGTAAGTGTAGAAACAAAGTTTTAATTTTAAGGAGGTCTATGTGCTAGACTATTTTTCGGGGTACAGTGACTTCCTGAAGTCTTGTTGTGACTCTGAGGTTGTCAGGCAACTAGCAGCCACTCCAGGATGTGTTTCCTTCGAGAAAATAGCTGTTTCTACCTGTGTCGCTAGACTATGATTGCGTGGGTAAGAATGGTTTTGGGTGTCTTGAGATAATTCGGGATGCTTTTTGTATCATTTGGGCAGTGTCCCCCTGACAAATAGTTAGGCCATATTACAATAAAATGGCCCCTCCTCTCCTCGAATTAGTATCAATAGGACTGAAAGGACACCGAGTTCAATAGTTCTGATAATGTACAAATAGAGATTGTATTCAGCCACAGAACATAAAGGAATCTCTGAGTATATGGATGAACGAAAAACCCTCTCCATGGTCCAAAATACAAAATTACACCCCCCCCCCAAAAAAAACCCCAAACAAACATTGCTACATTTATGACAATTGGGGCTACTTGGTGTCAGTCGTATTTGCAAACACCTCTCCCAGTCTTTATGCTAAGCTAAGGTAACCAGCTGTTGGTCCCAGCTTCATATTTACCACACAGGCATGAGAGTGGTATTAATCTTCTCTAACTCTAAGCAAGAAAGAGAATACGTTTATTTCCCCAAGGGGGTGTACTAGCCTTTCAAAAAAATTGTAAAATGTTTTCCTTGGATTTATTTATTTATTTTGTTCTTCTTTTTTTCATTCTTATTGGTGCTGTCTCAGCACCATCTGCAATTTGTTTTAATGTTTTGCTCCCCTCCATATCCTTTGTGGGCGTACTGTCCCACAAAGGAGGATACTGTATGCAGTATGCTCTCTAAAATGAATTTAGAGAGCATACTGATATCTTCGAGCACACTTCATGGTGCCACTTTAAAAGTGGGAATGCACACACACTCGAAACCCTGATAGCATTAAGGTGCAGTATAGAACTGGAGCACAGTCTCTGTGTCTTGCTGTCTCTTCTTCACACATGCACTCGCTTTTTCAAGAAGGCTGTTCAGACGGATGGCAACCAAATAAACAGTATTTGCATCAAACACTGATGAAACCGTGACCAGTGATGATGCCAGCTTGTGTAAACCCACTGTAAACTGGGATAAGAGTGACTGGAACGAGCTTCAAGGTGGTTGCTGGGTATGCAAAGAAATTTCTCTCTCGTACATTTGGTACTGCTATCTTTTTTAAATAGTGTATTTTGCCTCTGCTAGAGATTTCTGTAGATTTACAGTTTGTATTAGCTTTGTGAGTCCATTTATCACAGTAATGGTGGTGCAGGCAGAAAAGAGCACAGAAAAACCAGTTGAGTTTTAAATCACTTCACTCCGCTGGGTGTTTAGCCATTAACTGCTTCTCTTTTATCCACAAAGGAAAGGAGAGGTGCTCCATCACATAAAGCGGTGGCTGTGGCTAAATACTGGAAAGCATGAATGGGGATCTAAGAATTTTATCAGGCACTTGCTGACCCTGAACAAGCCTTCAATGTTCAGCTTGTCTGCTTCTTTTTCATCACAGGAATCTGGTCTGCAGGTTGTTCATAGAAAAACATATTGAACACACTCTATATTTCTATCACAAAAGGTATACATGGAGGGAATGTGAAGGTGTTGACTATATAAGCTATGTCTATGAAGGTGAAAGTCGCTTTTTGAAAAGTGTAAAGGGCAAACGATAAACATTGTGTGATTTCAGAAAAGTAATAAGCAAGTAATGAGTATCTTTCATTTCATCACCTCTGGACTGGTTTGATTGTGGAGTATAATGGAGTTGAGCGAGCTGTCATTTCCATAGAAATTGTCAAGTGGCAGCTGCTGGTGGTGTTGTGGTGAGGGGTAGCTCAAGGGGTTAAAGACTACTGGTGTTAATGACGCCATAGCAGGCCTGTACTCCTGCCAGCACTTGCCACTGATGAGTTTTTTTTTTTTCCCAATACAGCGTTGACTTCCCCGGGCCCCTGTGAGCATGTGGATTCCCATCAACTCCTAAAATCACGCTGCTCCTGTAATGAGGAAAACTATAATGGCAAATTTTACTCGGAGCATCCACTGGCTGTGATGGCTGCACCGGTGGGCGTGTGTGTGTGTGTGTGTGTGTGTGTGTGTGTGGGGGGTGCTTTAGCTGGCGAGCAGGCTTTGCTCATTATCTAGATGTGAGCCCCACAAGGGTCGAATAAAGCAGAAGGTGTGGAGTACCATTAATCATGGACGGGTCCACTCTGGAAACAGGAGTTCATGCCATCACGTGCTGATGCTCAGAGGACGAAAACAACTAGTGTCCTTACTCATTCAACCCCAGTGGTATTTAGGAACATACCACAAGAACATGGCACTCTATATTTTTTTGCTTTGCTGGCAGATCACTCGATAATGTTTGGGGATGTTTTCTGTAGTGGTAGTTCACCTTCTGTAGCTGTGGCTCAGTGGTGCTCTGCTGCACCTGCATGTGATCTCTGTGTGGGTGGAATCTTGCTATTTCTCCTCAGTGAGCCATTGGTGGAGCACTGTGCCTGCTGTGAGCCTTACCATGACAATGTTCAAAAGTCTTTGGCTGTGTATTAATTTCCACCCATACTGCACACAGTGCACAAGGGATAAATGCAATGATTTGCATGGATATAGCTTTGAGGAAAACACTGCAATGAATGTCCTTCCTGCCAGCAAACTTTGATCAGGGGTAGGAGGAAAATGTCTCCATGCCTGCTGGCATACCAGGGACACGAGGCTACTGGGGTGCAGCATAAAAGATTAGACCCACCGCCTGTTGAACAAATAGATTCGGTCAAAATGTTTTGGGAGGCGTTTGCTTCTTCTTTTTTCTCCCTAAAGGTTGTAAACCAGTGTCAGCCATGGTGATGATGCAACTGCCACTAAAGGCAGTTTTTATAAGGCGTCTAAATCATTCTAATTTCATTAAAGATGAGAAAGTGGTGCTGCAAACTAAATTACTTCAGTTACCATCCTGAGATAGAATGATTAGTGGGTGTGTTGCTGTTGCTCGAGGAAGCTGAAATGGAAAATTTAGATGATACTGTGCACTGGGATTCAGTGGATGAACAGATGATACATTTCTCTCCAGAGGCTCCCTGTCTCTGAGGTAATTCAATTTATTTTCTTTTATTGATTGACACTGGACACCATGCTGTTTGCGGTTCATGCATGCAGGCAGCAATAATAAATGAATTTCTCGCAGTTCAGTTCCTGAAGTTATACAGTAACTCTGTAGAAGCTGCCAAATAGTAAGTGTGTGTGTTTTCTTTTACCTTTATATTTGTGAAAGAAATATTTCTGCAGAGATTTTTTGAGATACTGTGACCAGTGCTTATTACGTCTAGGGCATGTTTGAGGGATAGTTTGGTATTAAGGTTAGCCACGTAGTTGGGATGCTTCCACAAGTGCAGTAATACGAACGTGTGTGCACAATTGTATGTCTGCCTTTGTGAGGACCAATTTGAGTTTTAAATTGTGACAGAAGGAAACATTTTAGCAGGTCTTCACTCCTTCAAAAGGCTGTTTGAGATTCAAAAATAGTTTTTAGGATTAAGATTACAATTAGGTGTAAATCAAAGCTGAAAAAACTGATTTTCTTTGACCCCCTGGGGGCAGCAGGAAGAAGGTGTGAGCACAACATTTACATATTATCCCATTTTAAGTTGATATGGGGAACTTGTTAGCAAACAGATACTTATTTACACATAATAGTATTTGTGTACACCTGGCTAATGTCAATCCAATATTCACTCTCTTTTAGCTCTGTTTTTGGTCTCCACCAAATTCTGAGGGAAATATCAGGCTTTTCAGCTGCTAAATGCTCAACTATGTTCATCGGCTGGCTGGTAGCCTGCCATTTGGTGCTGAGCGGGTAGGGTACAGTGGGTTTTTATCAGAGCTGAGCGGTTAGAGTGAACCAAAACATTAAGTTTCAGGCTGGAAATCCAAAACAATGGGCTGAATAAATAAAAAAGTAATAAATTCTCTGTGGGATCATCATTTCGAGAGAACAAGAGTCCTCACAAGTATAGAAATACAAAAATGCGTGTGTGTGTTTTTTTTTTTTTTTTTTTTTAACAAGAATCAATTTCTTTTTGAATTCATCCTGGAGAAAACAGGAGGAACCTGTCACATTTGTGTTGCTTTTGTTTGTCTTTCTGACATTTTTACTTTTTGCAGCCTTTGAAGATATTAGGACTTTTATTTATTTAACTCTCTAACGCATCTTTTTCTGTCAGACTTTAGACTGGAGCTCTCTTTTATTTTGCAGCAGAAAGTGTGGCTCATTCTGGGTTTAATGATTGTCTCTGAGTGTTTTGACTGTTGTGAATAATCTTGTTTTGAGGACTGTCTACATCCTCTCAGGTGCTAACCACTAACCACTGAGGTGCATTAACTTCATGATTTATGAAGTCTGACATCAGGTGTTTGTCCAAACCTTACTGGGAAGGATTACATACTTGTGAATTAATTTCATATCGAAGAGGTGACTGACCGACCATGCTATGATATCTGAAATTAACCTGCAGTTTATAGGGGCAGTCCACTGATTTTACATGTCAGAGTCAATTTACCAGTAAAACGGAGTGCTAAATTCTTCCTTTTTACAATATCTACACATGGCAACTTAGATATGGTTAAGGTTAGGGAAAGATCGTGTTTACAGTTAATAAGAGAGCAAGCATTATTTGTAGGTCTGTGATTGGACACAAACAGCGGGTCCCCAATGACAGTCAGGGAGGGTTTAACAGAAGTAAAGACCTTGTCAAAGTGCATCATGGGAGGTGTAGGATCCAGGGTATCTCAGCCTCTGCCGCACTGATTTTGACCCATCTCTGTTTAGCCTGTCCCTCGCAAGATCGCCTCCTTTATGAAAGCGCAATACTGAATACAAAATGCTAACGCTCTTAATTAACATACAGAGCAGTGAAATACATTTCTTGTTCCTGTAGTAAATGTGTGTTTATCCATGATACCTTTGCTGCAGAGCCAAATTTATTTTATATCCTAATAACATGTTTTATGATATTTGATACTGGTATGGGCTTTACGGTATCACACAGACGCAGTGGTTTTGGAATTTCTATGCAACCAGCAATCTCATGCAATCCACTGTATCTGGGGGATTGTATTACAATCACAACTGACGCTGCAGTCAATCATTTTATGAGCAGTAGAAAGGAAAAGAGCCTGTTATAATTTTGGTTTGGTCTGGATGTATGACTTGTAAGTGTCCAGACTGAGCAGATAACAGTAACACACTCTGAAGAATGCAAGCATGGTTCTTAGATTTACTTCTCTGAGAATAATTAGCTACAAACTTCAATCAGTCAATTAATCATCTTGTGGGCTCCGAAGCACTACTACTTCTGAGCAGGCAGCTTCAAGCACACATCATGTGTTTACGTTGCCAAACAGAATATAGAAGAATGACAGTCACAGGAACACATCACAACCTTCATTTTACAAGTGACCACAGTTATAGTAGATGACAGTCAGTTTCGAGCTTGGATGAAAGTGACTGCAGCAGAACACTGAGACAAGAACATGTGGAAGGCAAGACAAACGCAGCCCAATGAGCTGCCATCGGTTGATAGCAACTAATTAGTGAGTTTTCTCTTCCGCTCAAGGGGATGTCTTATGATTAAGAGAGACCAATGAATATGTATATGATGTGAGCACAGGGATGGCTGGATCTAGGTCAGGCAGGATGGTGGATGATGAGTTGCCTGTGAAATGACGTGCGGCAACATCACGCTATACAGAGAAACCCTCATGGGGCATGCAGATGTGAGGGACCTTAACTTTTCCTGATTATGTCTCTAACAAGTTTATGGGCTCTTGGCATTCAGAGGGAAGGCGGCTCATCCAGCTGAGAAGCCCTAAATGACTTCTCTGGGGATCATTTCTGTCTGTTACAGCTTGGCATTTAAGCAGAGCAACTGTATGCATGGAATGGTCCATCTACTCAATAGCAAACAGAATTTGAGACAGATATTTCTACAAGGATGGTAAAGTGATGTCATATGTTGCTGGAGCATGGAGATAGTCTCACCTTTGTTGTGGTTTGGAAAGATGGTTTGTATGCCACTCAGAGTCAGCGAAGACGAGTGACTGAGAAATAGAAATAAAAAGGCGAGACTTAAACTGTGCTTAGGTATCTCTAAACCTTCAGTGTTCTCTAAGGCAAACGGGATGTGCAGTGCAGAATTCCTAATGATGCTTTCAGTTTTTCTGTGATCAGTCTCTCTTCAGGATCATTGCTACTGAAATTACAACAGCTGACAAATTTCCCAGCTCATAGTTTTGCTACCAACAAATTCCTTTGGCTTACATTATAAGCATTAATAATCCAACTTGTCCAACAAGCTGAGTTCAAAGTTAAAGTTTGCTTTGGATATGAGATGGAAGAGAAAAGACATGTCTTTGGCAGCCCGCCTGCCACCTCACTGTCACAGATGCCTAACCAACAAATCTGTCAGAGGATATGAGAAATGCCCCCAGTATTATTTTCTTTTATTAAAATGTGCAAGCATTTTGTTTCTACCAATCACACTTGGGAATTATGAAAGGTAATATGATTCTGCGATGCATGACAGCTCTCAATAAATGCAATGATTTCTTTCAGTTTATTTTTTTTTTGAGGGAAAAAGATTTGAATGAATTACTCTGTTACATTTCAAAACAAAACCACAGAGAGCTGAGTCGGTGATCCTGAGCTTTTCAAAGCATACTTACATAACTTACTGCGACTGTACCTGTGACTGCAGCTCTTGTCCATATTATCACAGGAGAACTTCTGAGATTCACACCTCAAAAGGATTTTATTTGTGGTTACTGAAGCAGGTTTCAGCCAGAACATACAGTACAAGTGACAGTCTGAAATATTCCCATTGCAACCTATAACAAGAAATGCCTCCACTTTACGGGACTGTGAATCTCTATGTCAACATGATGAACTCCCTGACAAGGAAGTGGCAGACCTTCACCACAGTAAAACACGGCTGTTTCCCATTACCACCACTGAAAACAGCCACGCACCAGTGTTTTAGTGATGGTGGCGGAGCGGCTGCCGACACCCCATTTCCTGGTGTTCAATCAGTGTAACGGATGAGCCTGTGCCACAGACGGTGATGCTACACACGCTTGTACCCATGCATACGTGTCACGCCTATACACACATTGCCACATAAAGAAGCCCCATCCTGTGATGCCCCCAGTAGTGGTCACACCTCACCATTTCTCTGTCACACGATAGTAAGATGAATGAGCTAAAATCTGATCCTCCTCCTCATTGCATTGGCAGTGAGGCTCTATCCACCTCACATCAGTGCAGCGGAGCAGCGATGGACTAAACAATGCTTCTCAGTTGAGCTGAATCGTTCATATTGTTATGTATGACCGGAGATCCCCTCCCACTGCTCCTCTTATTACAACTTGAACATCATCGTGCTGGAGGGATTTGATGCTCCCGGTTTCCTTCCCTTCAGAGAAAGCACAGCACTGACGATTAAAATCATCTGAAATGGAGAATGACAAATGTGTTTCCAGCTCAGCACAGGGGCATTGCGGATTTATGTCAGGGAAGAATGAAATCGTAGCTGTTGTAGTGTTCAGGCTTCAGGCATCATGTTAAAGATACTACATGGAATTCATTGTTTGAAGTTCTGTTTGTGCTGAAAACATGTTTACACTTTTCCGTTGCACGTGATCTTGATCTTGACAGCTTTCTTGTTTTCTGTGTTCTTCCATATTTCGTGAATATAACTGTACACAAGTTGTAGTTGCCGCAGGGTCTGTGTTTAACCAATCAGCAATTTTCAGCGCTGACAAATCGTCTCCGATTTTGAACTACCAGAAAGTACGGCCCCTGGACTTTTTTTAACACCTCTGAATTCCTCAAAGAATTCTTGGTCTATCAACACTGAACCTTTTTTTGTGTAACTAAAAATGTCAACATAAAAAGGAGTTATAGAACGATCCAATATACCAAATGAATCGCTACAAAATGCCCAATAGCCCCATCAGATATAGTAAAAGTTACTAGAAAAACTCAAAAATTAAAAACTATAGTCAAAGTCATAAACCTGCACAACTAAGCAAAAAAAAAAAATCAGATGAAAGCAATGGTAATATATGCTGTAAAACACAAAAACAGTAGTCTATGCGTCGACAGATTTTTGGCACAAACAGCTTCATATAAACAGATCTTGGTGATTACAAGAAACTCCACTGGTGGGATTTTCCTTGTGATCCAGCACTGCTGCTGTCCGATCCCAGTCGGCTGCAAATTTGTGCCTTCAACGGCTAAACTCTGTGTTTGCACATTAAAAACACTATTTATTCTCAGTGGGAAAAGAGACACATACTGAAGTAAAGTTCATCCATTCATGAGTCAGTCGTTTGTGCACTGGAACACAAAAGACTTTGCCACAGATGGGATACTTGTCCTTGAAAAGTGTCTGCTTTTCCACAGAGATTTTGAAAACTGAAACATAATGTAAAACTAAAACAATAAAAGTTCCACTCTTAGCAGCAGTCATCTGGAGAACTCATATCTAATATTTCTTCAACGCTACATTTACAGAACGTTGCTTCACAGATGTTCATTTCAAAGTAGATGCATGCAATGTTTTCAGTCCACGCAGAAAAATGGATGAGTTTAACTTCTAGTGTGCTCGTCTTTATTCTAAACATTTTCATAAAAGAGGAAATGCCAGTAGCATGCAGATGCTCCATTGCCCTCCTATGATTTCTAAACGGATTTATGGTCATTTATTTGCAAAAAAACAAACAAACAAACAAATAAAACCCCAACTTCCTGTTGTTTCAGATCACCTGCATGCACCTGTACCTCTGACCTCACGTAGTATCTTTTCCTCGCGTCCCTCCCTCCCCAACTTTTCGTGGGGGGGACTTACAAAAAGTAGCGCTAAGTACACAAACAATATTTTTATACTGAAAAAGTGAAATTAAAGAAAAGAGT
This sequence comes from Xiphias gladius, assembly GCF_016859285.1. Lineage (NCBI taxonomy): Eukaryota > Metazoa > Chordata > Actinopteri > Istiophoriformes > Xiphiidae > Xiphias > Xiphias gladius. Next base: position 13,935,939 of record NC_053417.1, on the reverse strand, counting down.
AGCCCAAACACCGCCCCGGCCTGGGCAGCGGAGCTAGGTCCCAGCGAAGGGGAAGAGCACAGCGTGGCTTGGCACAGTCGGTGAAAATATTGGATTTAATCGTTGTTTTCGTTCCAGGCAAACATGTTATCACGACAGGCAGAAAGCAGACACCTGCGAGACCGCGAGAAAACATCTCGAGGACCGGTCTGCTGCTGCGGGGTAACGGGTAGAAAAAGAGGACAAACAAAAACAGCTTTCGGCCGGCGTGGGGAACGGTACGTGACCGGATCGCGGACTAACGTACCGGGTGCAGGGGTCATGGACGGGTCCAACCACAACACCGCAACCCGGTAGTTTCATTCATTGGCCTGCTAGTCTTTGCTGTCATGTAAGAACGGCAGTAACCGGCGCTGTAATCCCGCAAAGCTGAGTTAGTTTCAGGAGCAGAGAGCTAAGAGACCCGTATTCATCTAAAACCTGCCCAGTGTTTGCAGTCGAGAAAGTAGAAAAACACAGACAAAAACGCCGTATACATTCATGTTAAGTCTTAATGGGTGAGAAGCGATAGTCCTGAATTCAAAATGTTGCTTAAGTAAAAGTATGTAGGGTAACTATTTCCAGCAAAGTATACTTGGTAAGGATCAAAATTAAAAATACTCATTATATAACAGAAGGGCCTTTGTGACTGATATATGATTATACACTCAGTTGGCAGCTTAATAGGTTCACCAGGCTTTAAATGCAGTCTAATACAACGGCCCTGCATAAAATCCCCCTTCATGAAGGCCATAATGTTCAGTTTCTGTTGGAAATGTTTCAGAGAGGTGCTGATTCGACTTTACGGTCCTTTTGGCGGCTGCAGTTTGAGGTGTCGTTGGAGTGTGATGTGTTATATAGACAGGTGTATTTCAGTGAGGGCAGGCTAAATAACAGAAACACGTCTCTATAAAATGCACTACAGCTCAACAGCACCACAAAGTACGTCGTCCAGAATGATCATACAAATGAATCGGCGCCCCTCTGAAACAGTTTTAGTGAAAACTGGACATTATAACCTTCATGAAGGTAGGATTTGTTGCAGGACTGTTGAATTAGACTGCATTAGTTTTAGCCTGGTGAACCTAGTAAACTGCCAGCTGAATGTATATTAATTGGATCATATTTACTGATGCATGTCGCTGGTCGTCATATTTAAGAGTTCTTCTAATAGTTTGTATACAAAATTGTTATCTGTGAAGCTACTCCAGCTGTAATGTAAATGTAGTGGAGTTAAAGTATAAAGTAACAGAAAATGGAACTACTCAAGTAAATTACAAGTACATCAAAACTTTAATTAGTACTTGAGTAAATGTACTTAGTTACTTTTCATAAGTGGTTATTGAATGGGCTGGAAGTTTTTCATATTTGTATTATTAGTTCCTTCTGTGAATATTTTTAGTTATGCTGTCTATTTACTTTCTTCTAGCTGTATATTAAATAGATAACATATGGTGATATATTTGTGTTAATGGACATGCAAAGGAGCAAGTTACACGTCCTAATGTAGAACATTCATGACAGCAGAGAGCTACAAGCCCTGTATTCATTTAAAACTGTTATTTTGCTGTGTTTGCGGTTATTGAAAGTATCTGACACCTGAATCAACATCATCTTCGTGTAGCTCTGAACATGGACTTATGGCGTCAATATGCTGCAGTCCAAGGGCTTGGCGGATGGTCAGACAGCATTGGAGACCCCCTCATCTGACGCCTGAATTGACAGACGGAGGCAGGTGGCCAGGTGTGTGGTGGTGATAAAGTTGGAAGGACTTGATCTTCTCTTTCATGAACGCAGGATTTTGACTGCTCTCTCACTTTTGCCTTCAGACATGGTTGGACGACATTTCATTTGTAGTAGTTAGTTTTGAGCATAGTTCGCCTTAAGCAGGGGAAAGGTGGTGGATGCTGCTTGTTCTGATTTTTTTTCTGTCTCTTAGTAGCTGGACTTTGAGGGATGTATCTTGGAGGAAAAGTAACCGGACCACAACAGAACAATACTCCATTACAAGTATAAGTCATGTATCAGGGACTATAGTAAAGTGAAAGTGTATTATCAGTAAAGAGTATTAAAAATTGAAGAATAGCCCCTTTTGTTTGTGTTAATTATTGCTGCAATTGATGTGTTGGCAGCAATTTAAAGAAAAAGTTCAACATTTTGGGAAATACACTTATCTGCTGTCTTGTAGAGAGTTAGATTTAAAGACTGACACAACTCCCATGGCTGTACGTCCAATGAGGAATCAGAGTTAGCAGTTGGTTGTCCTGGTTAGCTGTTATTTCTTGTCTGGCTTTTTGGAGTTTTGTCGCTGCTGTAAAGTTGCCAGACAACCAGTGGAGACTCCAGGAAGTTACTGCACCTGGGCAAGAACTGGTCCAACATATACCCCTGTAAAGCCAAAGTGTTGTGTACACTTTGGCTTTTCTATAGAGATATGTTGTGTTAATTAGTGAGCTTTGGAGTTGTTGCTAAAGCTAACGGTCTCCTGTCGATAGCTTCAATATTTACAGTGATTGTTGTATCGATCTTCTCACTTAACTCTGGGTTAGACGGTGAATAGGCATACTTCCAAAAATGTCAAGCTATTCCTGTAATGTTGTAGCTGGTCCAGATGGTAGGCTGTATGTGCACATACGAGCAGGATTTGTGACATCGCAGCTAGTTTGGAAGCCAATCATGGTTCAAAATGCAATTTATACCAGTGCGATGTGGAAATCTGAAACCTCCAGCACACATGCCGAGAACCGACTTTTCAGTAAAGTAGGAGACATGTTGTGTCCAGCAGTGAGGGAGAGTGTGGTGGATGTAATTTTAAGAATTTTGAACAAGATAATTGAACTTTGTTGTGGAAAAACTATATCAGAAAAAAATTACCATTCCAAATAAAGCAGTTTCATACATCTTAAAACATGTCTGGAGGGGATCTGTAAATGTCTGTGTAAAATATTTTCCTGAAAAGTAAAGCTGTCAGCTAAATGCAGTGGATCAAAATGTTCAGTATTTCGCTATGTAATGTTGTGGAGTGGTATGAAGTTACACAGAATGAAAAAGTATGCACAACAAATAGAAAATGCTTAAATACAGTACTCTACTAGTTATAATTGTACTTAACTTTCAGCCTCTGCTCTTGTTGCATTTGTCTCTGCAGACCACCAGTCGTGTTGGAGTTTGTACCCTGTCATCTGGCCTCTTCTCCCTGTTGATGCCGAGGTTTGCTGCTGATGCTGAGCTGCTCTGGGTGGTACCACTGTTCACACATACACACACACACACCCGCAGAGAGGCCGTAATTACACTCCTGCCAGAGCTAAAGGAAGTGAGGCGGCTGCGGGTGGGAACTGTGGAGAACCTCTCAGTGGGAAACCGGGAACAGCACATTCAAGGGAGCTCAAAATCAACTGAGTAAGGGCCACCACGAGGCCTAATTACCGAGTGAGCATAACTAATGATGAATCTGGTCTCTGGCGGCGCGGTGTCCGAAATGTGCAGCTCTCATTCCCCAATCAGCCCAAGTCTCACTCCCAGGTTTATAATTGTAGCTATAGCAGTGCGTTACCGCTGTGCATAGACCTCCCACAATGATTGCTGCTCAGAGATGATGCTTGGAAAATGAAGGACAGCCTATAGCATGGACCACATAGCTGAAGATTCCGTGGCTGCATGAGTGTTTATGTGTAAATTACGGAACATATGTAGGTGTCACAGCATATGTAGAGTATCATTATGTTACAATCTTAGGCAGCTCTGTATATTTGTGAACAAATACAATACAAAAAATGATTTGTATAGAGTTTATTTGCTGTTTCCACGTGAGAGGAGGTTGCCATTTGCCACTGATAACTGTGTGAGTGGATTCAGGGGACACCGGGAGCGAGTAAGAGTGATTTCTTAAAAAGTGTTTTGCAAGAGAGAAACAATCACTCTGCCCAGTGATCCTCTCCTTGGAGATTTCCCGGTAGCTGGTCGCAGTGACTGATGGTAATAAGCCACCCCAAATCTCTCTCTCTCTCTCTCTCACACACTCACACACACACACACACACACACACACACACACACACACACACACTCTATGCATGTCCACAGAATCGCCACAGCAGTTTACCTTTGAATTATTCGTTTGACAGGTTGAATTCCTCCGCGTTTCACCAGGTTCTTCAATCAGGAAAACAAGGAATCGGAAATGGAGCTCCCCTGGGGGGGCACAGCCTCCCATACAGTCTCCCAGTGATGAATATACCGGAGGTGTGGGGCCAGAAAAAACAAACTTCTCTTTTTATTGGCAAGATAAACGAGGAAGGAGGCTGTGACTGAAGCTGCAGGAGTTTGAGGAGCTGTCCAGATACTGAAAGAGCATCAAGCAGCCTTTCAATTAGTAATAAGAGCTGGTGGCTCTGGAGGGACAGATGTAATTTTAACACTAGACGAAAATAAACTATTCATCCGTTGCGTGTGAGTTAAAGGTTCAGCTTGAACATTTTATTTTGTTGTTAATTTGAAGCGGTGGTTTTCTTAAACCAAATCAGCAAGAAAAGAAAATTGCACTCTTAATAGCTGGGTTCAGTTAAATCAAAAATATTTCACCTATATTCATCTGTTCTAAGAAAAAAAGCAGAAGGACAAAATGCGAATCAAGGCTTTATTCACGCCCCTCGGTGCTTATTCATTTTCCTGTTAGAGGCTGTTAAAACCAATTTGGACCAAAATAACGATCCCTCCAGCCACAGATCAATAGCTTGAATCTGCAACGAGTGTCAGTCGCAGCCCAGCGTGTAGGAGAATGCAGACAGGAGGGGTGGAGTTCACAGATTTTACTTTTCAAAGGCTCCTCTGGCAGGAGAGCTCATTCTTTGCCTGGAAAACAGCGGAGTTGGCACCGATGCCTCCTGGCATGTGATCCCACCTCAGCCACATCGGTCGCCTCGCCACTGCAGCCTCCTACCAAACTTCCCATGCTGTTGCCCGTCCAATGGCCAGCGCTTAGGAGGTTTGCCTGGACCGTATCCGCTCCTGCCCGCACGCCCGCTGCGCTCCGGCTCTCCACCGTCGGCTCTCCAGGTCTGGCCTGGGTCTCCCGCACACATGGAGGGAGACGTGATGGACAGAGTGGAGGCCACGGCGACGGTCCGTGACTTCGACCCCATCAGCGGGAGCATCCCGGCCACCAAAGTGGAGATCACCGTGTCATGCAGGTGAGTCCGCTCCGGTGCTGCTGCTGCTGCTGCTGCTGCGGGGTCTGCGTCGGGGGGTCGTGGAGCTCCGCGCGCTTTGGATGCGTTTTGGTGTCAGAAGACCGGGCATTGTAGCGAGTTGGCAAACGTCAAAAAAACTAAATATTTTAGCTCTGAAAAACAAAGCCTAGCGTTGCTATGTGGCATTTCCTTATGAAAAAGATCTATTTTGTATCATGAAAACTTTACAAAAGGTAAAATAAAAACGCAATGTAGTTCACATCCTCGCAGAGATCCTGTTTTTGCTGTAAAGACCCATAGATAAACGGGACCTCACTGTAATACTTTCGAATTTTATAGACTTTTAGTTATAATGTTTATTCCTAAATTCATAGGGGACCTGATTACCAATGCGGTAAGGTCTAGAATTTCCTCCGACCAGAGATAGTGAAATAAGACAACACGCTGCGAATCCTCACATCCCATAACTTTCTGCGTTTTTTGTTTGTCCTGTTTATGGTGAGGACTGGGGGCTTTGGTTTCTGTTTCACATAAACCCCTCTCTCCGTCAGAGTCTCGTGATTCTACGGCGCTGTGTGTTTGTGTTTTGCGCGCGCCACGTCGCGTGCCACGGGCGACATCGAGCGCCGTGGAGTTCGCTGGCGTGCCCGTGAGCTTTCTCCCGAGGCAGCGTGTCCGGCTGCGTGCAGCTTTGCAACCGCTTGACCGGCTCCGAAAGCGACACTAATACGGTGCAGAAACGGGAAGACCAAAATTAGCACAACATATTTCCTCCCTCCTTGTCCACTGGCGTTGAGCTGAATCCCTCTGCCCCCCCCCCAAAAACCCCCACATACCTCGAAGATGGCAAGTGCTTCTGCTGGGTAGGGTGGGGCAGCGCGGGTTGCAGGTAGAATCACTAAATCCATGTATACAGTATGCTGCTGCAACATATAGTGGCGCTATATAGGTCGACAAGTGCAGTTGGTGCAGTTTTATAGGTTCTCCTGGAAATTGAGGTTGATTTGTGTTTCCATGGCCTCCCCAGCTGTGTGTCATTTTGCACTAATCCACAGTGTTTAGCTCTTTGTACCTCCTGGCTATATCAATGTTATGTGCATGTAAATGATGTGTGCCCATGTGCAGCGCTGTTGAAACTGATCCTGTTTCAGAAATTAATGTACGTACAGTCACAGGCCAGAGATTTATCAACCAAGCACCATCGTTTGCCATCATTTTCTGCTCTCATCTGCGTTCCTCTTGGAATCTCCATTCACTTGTGGCATTGTTCAACAAATCCGATGTTGCTGTTGCAATGTAAGCAACCTTATAACCCATGCTGGATATAAATTAATTAGTAATATTTCAAAACAAGTCTGTTAACCTTTATAGAGTGCATAGGGTGAGAGGATGGAGCAGCAACGGAGGATGGGGGCTGTTTAAAGAAAGATGAACAGCGTTAATCCCCACACAGGCGTACTGTAGGATTCTATGTAAAACTGAGGCAAGAGTGAGTGCGAGAGGTTGGCATACGAAGCTCAGGTTGTGTTTGTGTATGTATGTTATTTTCCTCTCGGTGCACACTATTGTTTTTTTTCCATTAGACCTTCATACTTTAATCTGGGATCTGTGTTGATGCCCCAAGGCAGTGTTGATCCGCAGCTCCCTTGTCTGTCATTAATGTCTCCCCAAACAAAGGCTTGCTCCAGGACACACTTTGATAGAGAAGAAAAATTCATTCCTGCTTTCACTGGGCCTTGAAACATTGCCTGTTTTAGTTGCAAAGACTTGAGGTCTTATCTGTTCTTCTTTGTGACTTTTGGAGATCGCTACACTAGCTCATGTCTGACCTCTGAGGACTGGACAACTCAAAAGGTGAACACACATGAAATACATAGCCATGCATGCAGCCATTCCTCTCGCTTATCAGCAAGTGTGTATTTGGTCCATCCAGTAGAAGCAAATAGAAACAATGGATGTTATGTGGGTGAGAGGCACCGGCTCCGCAACTCTGTGTAATTGATTTAGTAAGCCTGAAAGCTCAGAGATTGCAGCGCACATGGAATTGAATTGCGGCGTGCAGCCCTACAGGCATTCTCATAACCCTCTGCCAATATTGCAGCAAGCCCCCTGACAAACTGGAGGGACTGAAGCAGACGACCCCTTATCAAAACAAGCGCATATCGCTGTGATAGCACATTATTCCACGTCTAAGGTTCTGTTTGGTTTTACTCACAGGTCAGCCAGCGAGCCGAGCCTACAGCATCTGCTTCTTAGCTGCAAGGGCTACACTCAAACTCAGCGATAAGATGGCTCTTCTAACTCAAGTGGCCTCTATTCCTACTTTAGCCTTACCAAATGCATGTCAGTGAATGCAGTTCAGTGGGTTAGGGCCAGTGGATCCCTGGTGCTTTTACAGGCATGATCCCACCTCTGACGTGGCATCAATGACTATGTTCATTAGTTAATATTTAAGCATCTCTGATGAATATTTCAGAGGTTGTCTATGTGGTTGGCTACATCATGCTTTAATGATGACCAAAGTAGTAAATGTGAATCCTGGTGGATTGTGGAATGTGCCCTTTCTATATCTCCGCTTACCAGACTGTCTCAGAGTTCCCATGTAAAATGACTTAAGGGAAACTGGGGCTTCAGCTCTGTGCTTCTACTGTGAAGTGCACTTTTAGTAATGAATGCTGGAAAAAATGTGCACACAGACAAAAACCACAAAGCCCTTAAAGGCTTGACACATGGATTTTGATTTAGTGAATACAGTTTTTTTTTTCTGTCTCTCTTTGGTTCATCACAGTATACAGATCCATGTGCAGGATGTTAGTCATGAATGTAAATGCACTGTTTACTGTATGTGCCTCTGTAACCGGAATGAGAGAGGAGAATCATGCTGATAAGCTTGATAACCCTGACAAAGGTTTACAACCGTTATCAGAGAAGAGTGAGGGGAAAAATAATTTCTTGCTCCTGAAAGATTACTTGCTGTTGTACTTGTTATCATCCAGAGGAGAGAGAATGGACACAAAAGAGCAGAATGATTTGATGGTAAGTCCAGATTTGGACACTGTATCATTGTTAGTCCATGATATACACTTTAGTCAAGGAAAACCACCAGACACAAGGATGTAGCTTGAATTTTTATTTTACTCCTATTTGAAAACAGATCAACACAAGGCATATTTTAAAAATATACTGGTCCTTTGTAACGTGTCAAAACATGTATGCTGTTAAAAGTGAAATTGGCTGACAAAGCCGCCCCCCTCCCCACGCTCAGCATCCCACCTGACGGCTTGAACATTGAACTTTATCAGCCCCCATTGCCTGTTTCATCAGGATGAAGATGCTACATCTTGTCCATCCCCTCCCAGTCTCTGTCGTTGCTTCAGAGCTCACTGTAACCATTCATTTGCTGTGATAGATTGGTTAGAGTAGTACTGCATCCAATCAATGTGTTCCATAACCGGGGGGGTGGTCTAACTCAACCAGGCCACTCTGCTCCGGGGGGATTCATTACCTGGTGAAACTCACCAGAGGTCACATGACTGCCAGCATCCTGTGAAAAATGCTTTCAGGAGAGGATCCCTGGCGCACAAGGTCACTGATTGCTGTTCTCCGGGCTCAATCTGAAAACTTGCATCTAGATTTGAACTCTTCCTTTGGCAGTCCTTGCAGCGGAGGGGGAGGCTTAATGAAATCATCAGGACGATTGAGATGTGTGGCATCACTGCTCGATCCGTCAAAAACAACTGCTTGAGCCGAGCAATTTGGATTCAAGCTGTGTAACCAATTTATTGTTTATTTGAGTACGTTGTTATGGCCTGTAACTCTGCTGTTGTTGTTGTGTTAATAGCTGTTGTAGCTGTTGATCTCATTCAGTCTTGGTTATCCATTCAATCAAACTCTATGACCCGGTTTTTCTGGTTGAAACATGCTTTTGTTTTGCCCTGGCAGAGAGCAAGTTTGAACTGAACTATTTTGCATTGTACAAGAGCATAAAATATTAATAAATAATCTCTCTGAGTAGGAGAGAAATTTCAGTTTGCAGTGTTTTTACTGTGCCATTCTTTTCACATCGTGTTCTGGGTTAAGACTGACCTGAGGCGAGCTCTCAGCTTTTATATTGTACGATGGCTCGTGTCTGTGAGGGATGTGTCACATCTGTTTTGGGGATCGAGGATGAGAGACAGCCTCGATTTTTTTTTTTTAAATTTTTTTTTTCTTTTTTTTTTTTTTCCTAACAATTTTGGGGATATTAAGATTGCAGCGGGCGAGTCTCACAGGTCGATGAAGCGTATGATTATGCATGAACCCCTGACACAGTGAAAATGAGTTTGGATACCAGACACTTGGCTTGTGGTGGTGTCAGTGTTATTAATATATTCTCATTTGGGATGTATGACAGCAGAGGGGGATCCCATGGAAACACAGTTGTGGTGCCATGCCAGGGATTTATAACACTCTGCATGTTGCCTGTGTCATCTGAAAGTGTTGATTGGAATGACAGGAAAAGTCAAGAGTGTGGTGTAGCAACTACAAATCAAAGCAGTCCCTCCTGGCTCAGAAGTATCAAGTTGCTTTTGTCACCATTTTCAGAGAACCTTAAGGGTCAACAGAGTATGTTAGTAGATTTTTGTGTAGAAGGATTTTTAATCTAAGATCACGGCTTGTCTGGGTAATGTGAGAGTGGGTGGTGGATTTCACCACATTATGTTGCATATGCTGAAGGTCTCTCACTTGGTGACAGTATTAGCTGAAGGGCTAAACAAGCTACTCATTGTCAGATTATTGTCATGTCTGTAGACCTATCTGAGTTTATTATTTTTCTGTTAGATAGATTAGTATTGTAGAGTGTACTGTAGCTAAAAGGGACATTTCTGCTTGTATGGGTAAGAATGTGTGTGTGCGCCTTTGCTTCAAAGGCTCTGTACACTCAATACTGTGTATAGAGCTAAAACATCAGGTTCAATAAGTACAAATATGATTAAATTTTTTAATTTTCAATAAACGGAAATGGCTTATCAGACAAAATTTGTCTATTGTACAAGATAAACTTAAATACAAGCTACAAAACAGAAAAATGGTTTTTGGCCTCTGTAGAAGCTGTGAGTTACTTCTGATTTCAAGTTTGTTTGGAGTTTGCATCACATACCTTTAAATGGATTTCGTGAAAGCACAGATTGCTAGTTGACTGAAAATATAGTTGTTTGGTTTAAAAAATAGATTTCAATTTTGTGTTTTCGGCATTTCAGTGATATGCTAGGAAAAAGGAAAAGGTCTACAACAAAGTTAAAAAAAAATCCTTAAAAATGTCAGACAACATCATAACTTGTGGATTTGGAGCTTCCAGAAAATATCCATTTATGAAGTCACGAATACATCAATGGGTTACTCAGGTGGACACAGAATAAAAAAGAAGGAAATGGCTGGAGAGCATCTTTGCTTTATAGACAAAAATACATCTAAAACAAAATTCCCATTCAGTGAACAAAGGTGCTCTCTCCAGAGTAGTATAAAAAGCCTTTGATATTACGTGGGTGACACCATTGCGTTTCTGCTGAAAGCCTTTTTCAGGGTGTTGATGTAAAATACAAATGCAGATACTTCAGCAGCACCAGTTATGACACCGCTGAGTTACACGTGTGGGTAAAAGCTAAGAGGAAGACTGGGCTACAGAAATGACACAGTAGATTTACCCTTCACCATTTTATTTGAATATCTGAATTCTGAGTGGCTAAAATTATTCACTATAGATGGTGCTGAAACGTTCCATAGTGGGACGAAAAAGTAATGTCCGTGACATCTACACTGCTAAAAATCTTGCAATGTAATGCAATGCATGTTACAGAAGTGAAAAATTACCGTTGTGTTACTTTATCCCTGTCAGTGATCACACAAAAGGATGATGATTAGTTAATTGTCCGTACTTTCAATTTACTGCTCACTACAGAGTAAGCTACTGAGTGTACATAATAGGGGAAGTAAAGAATCAGTGAACAAGGGGATGATTTCGGACAGAGCCACAGACTTGCTTGTTATTCCTGAGTGCAACGAACATTACACCAGTCAGTGACTTATGTGTTACCATGAGGAGTGTTAACTGCTCTGAAGGTTCTCTCATAGCTTCTCTCTGCATGGTAGCTGTAATCTTTGCTGTCTAAAAACTTCTACAGCGTTCAGTCCTCTCTGTCCTGCTGTTTTTACCTCCTTTTTCTGAGCTAGCTGCAACCCTTAGATTTACTCATGGACTTGCCTATTCTGCTAAGCTGTGATGTCTACTAAAAACAGAAATATTGAATAAACAACGATATTAGATATTTTTTCAAAAAACTACCGTCCTTGTCTGAACACATCAAGTATGTCACACAACATACTGTTGGAAAAAGCTTTGTTCCAAGGCTGGATTTTTAATTATCATTGTTAGAAATCTCATCGGCATGTTGAATGAGGTTTTCTTACGTCTGGAGCAGAACACAGAAGTTCTGGTTTCGGCTCTCTATTAAGAGAGCTGAATATGACACCACTGCCCAACCTTGCTGCCAATGTACCCCAGTGGTCACTCGTGATATTACCATGAAAAAAATCCCCTGTGGCCCAAAAAGCATTTTCCCCGTAGACCAGAATTATAAAAGAAACAAATATAAAACTCTTGACAGGACAACTCCAATTGCAAACAAGGTAGGCACCATCTTTGATTCTGGTATCCAATTCTTATAATACATCCATGGATCGACCAGAAGAAAGAAATGTCTACATGTTAGCCAGTTTAACATTGAAAAAAAAAAAAGAATTGTTTCTTGACAGCTGTACCTTCTGTTTTAAAAGGCCTGAAAACTTTGCTTTAAATCTCAATTAATTCTATAAAATTGATTTCCATAAGTGAACAAAAAAAAAAATTAAGAAAAAGTCTTTAGATATTGTTTACGAAGAGTTTAACATTCAAAAACTTTATCAGATTTAATTGACAGTGACAGTAACAACCCACCAACTTTCATCAGTTGGTGGGTCAAATGTTGCTAAATCCTGATTGGTGCCATGAAGTATGACATCACTTTTCCCAACTGAGCCTCGCCCACTTCAAACCAGAGAAAAGAACAAAGATAAAAAAAGAAATACAGAAATCTTTTATGAGTAAAGTAACTAAAATTGTTTGGCCGGAAATAGTGTGTTCATATTGGGTCCCATCACTTAGAGTAAGATTAAGAAAATAAGTTCTCGGGGCCTTTAAATTTGTTTAAACCATGTGGCCAAACCACACTGTAAAGGAAGGGTGAAGGATAGCTTGAAGATCAGCTGTGGCAATACTATGCTGAAACTCCGCAAGAAAGAATAGAGAAAACGTGCAGAGGTCCGCACTTTACATTGTTGAGATTGGGAGGTGTGTTAGTCAGCTCCCATAACACCTTCTCTGTATAGGTTCGCAAACCAGAACTTAGTAAACTGGATGAAAAATGGGGATGTTATCTTGCTCCATAGCTAACTGGTTACCAAGCTACACCAAAAACGGCAACAAGTGTGGATGAGATCGACATAGCTGTACAAATTGAAATTGACATAGCTGTACAAATGGTTGTAAATGGACTATTCTTTAATAAATGTAAAAAGCACCATTTCCAAGTCATGAAGTCAAATAAAATGGCAATTCTGTTTGATTATCTGATCAACAGGCTGTCTATTGAGAAACTACCTAGGACATTTATTTCCAGCTCAGTAGTTACATTCCAAGTCAATTAGTCTGTCTGTGTTTGAGTGAATAGGTGTGTGTGTCACAATGTGGTAATACCTGCTCTAAATGGTTTACTGCAACCTGTCTGCCTTCACCTATTGAGGCTGAACTAGAGGCCACCATCAGTTAGACAGCTTAATTTCTCTGTTTCTATCTTAGACAGTATGCTCGCAGCCATCTCATCCCTCACTATTAACAATTACTGTTATCCTCTGAGAGAATTTCTTTGTGTGCTCTATTAACATGATACTACTGAAACTGACCCTGCTCCCTCCACTTTACACTTGACTGAATCCTTCCAGAATTTCTTTTCTCCATCTCTATTTAATGATCAGTTACTGTCATTTCAAAGCCAAAATATGTTTGAGCCTACAAATGTTTTACTGTGCCTAATTTGTTCCTAGTGTACAATTTAATGTGCTTTACATCGCCAGTCTGTGAAGTACATTGTTAGTCTGCGCCTGCAAAGATATATGCAGCTTGGATTTATTTCAGATGGAATGGAGAGATGAAGGGAAATTGGCATGAATTCAGAGTGGGCTAAGTGCAAAGTGCTCTACCAGGGTTATAACAACCATATAATATCAATATATGCATCTTCCTCAGCTCCTCTGGGGAAAAAAAAACCTTTTTTCTGCACAAACCCTGAGCTGTCACAGTGTGCAATTAGCAGTGATATTATTCCCAGGTCGAACATTAGTCACACACCAAAAGCCAGCCCGAAACAGGGAGTCACCGCATATGTGTGTTCTCATTTACTATACTAGCAGAAGAGCAGTTTTATGACAGAGATTCTGTCACTGTCTGTGAGACGGCCACCCTGGGAGTGCTCTGCAGCAGGTATTGTCAACCTGGAGAGATCCCAGGTTGGGCAGAAACTGAATAATTAAACAGACGCAGGAGAAGAAGACACCTGGTGCCATCACAGTGAAGGTCAGCAGATGGGTCTGTCGCTATAAAGGGAGCAGATTGTGCGATGAATGTAATGGAGGGGAGTTTTTGAGATCCAAACAAAAGCAACACTACTCTGTATCATCATCTGTCACCATGCAATACAGACAGAAATCCTTTTCATTAATCAAATGAAATAGTGCTTCAGATTTTTATCAGTTGTTGTTTTAATTTGTTGGTTTTAATTTCACGGGGTTGCCAGCTCAGGCATTGAGCGTGACACTCACGCATTTGACACAGATCTCACAATCTCACGGCAGACATGCCTTTTTTCACGCTAACTTTTTGTCTTGATTTCCTCTGATGTAAAATTTGTGATTTATGAGGAACAGTAGTGAGTAAAACAATAAATCATGTCGATGTGCGTTCTGGTGGAGCAACCAATAACAATTTTGTGGTTGAGCAACTTAGCTGTTAAGCATGAGTGAAGCAAAGCTGGAAAGAGCCAGACCCATTGTATCGAATCATTGTATACTGTAGGTGCCGGTAATGTGACAAAGGGTGCCTAATCTGCCATTAAACCAAAAGATGAAGAAGAAGAGGAGCAAGGGTAGAGGAGCAGTACTTATTTGTTCCTCCAACCTTGCTCCTCCGATGGTCATTTGTCTAATTTATATGAATTTGTTGGGTTTTACACAGGATCTGTTTGTGGAAAGGTGCTACTTAGAGTGAGGTTAGAAAAGTTACTGCAGCTCTTATTTACATGTTACTCCATGCTAAACTTAAAAGTTGGCAGCCTTTCCTGCATAATAAACTTCATTTTTTATGAATTACAAAAATGCCCCCAAGCAAAATTGAATATTTCAGTCTAAGTAAAGGAGTTCCAACCATTTGTAAACAACTGGCTTAGAACCCCTGTTTGTTTCTCTGACCTTTTTGACAGCTGAGACACTGCTTAAGGTTATAATAGACAAAAAGTAGACATAGTGACCCCGTTGTGAGTGAGGGGGAAAGTAAATGTGAGGGAGAGGGCCGTAGGGCAGGGGAGGATGTGAAGTGAGAGAGAAGACTTGAAAATTCAAACAATGCTTCAATGGGAGATCGCTTTCTAAGCCTTTCCCAGCCATGGCCCATTGATTCTAATGTAATATATAGACTTTCTTTCAAGCTTGCATTTGTCACGTACTTTTAAGAACCAATGAGGCAGCAGCTCATGCTGGAATTTGCCAGCCGAATTCAAGACTGTTTAAACCACTTTCCTCTGAATTAAATGCTATTTCTCCAAGGTGCCAATTATGATTTCGACAACTAAGAAAGTGGAGGAGAATTAAGGGAGTGCTGACAATAAGGCACTGCAGGTAGAGGAATTAATTTCCACATTTTCTTAGTTTAATAATCAGTCACATGGACGAAGGAGCTGCTAAAATGTATCCAGGGATCTGACCAAGAGGGAGAGTGTGTTCCTAATATCAGAGTTCTGCAGCCAGCCATTTTTCAGAGGTCAAACCTCCTTCACCTTTGACTTGTAACTGAAACATTTATTAATGTTTTAGCCACACAAAACACCTTTTGACACGTTTATACAACCAAAAACAGTTTGCAGATTTGATTGCAGAGCGCATGCTTTGTTTGATGCTAATTCAGTGTTTACAGATTTTCCTTGTACTAGCTTACTTATTAATTAAAGTATGCATAACCAATAATTACATGCTTAATGCACTAATTAATTAATAAACAAACAATACTTTGTTGGGAATGAATAGAAAGAAAGCAATTAAAATGATATTTTTTCTCAGCTGAAATTGAAATTCATTTCTAATAGTTTTGTTTGTTCTACATCTAATAATGCACTCCAGACCCAGAAGTGATAAAATTTTATTTATTCAGTTACAATAGGAGATTATTGCACTCAGAGATTTAATGAACTTGGTAGCATCAAGAGGAATAAGAAAAGGGATGTTAGCCATCTTCATTGATGTATTTCAAGTTAGATAGTCATAGTGATCACAAACTTGCTACGGCCTGAAACAAGGTTGATACATGAAATGTGGTGTGGATGAAAAGTAGCTGGATCTAATTACTTTTGTCCTACTTTCAGTGAACTTCATCTTCATCAACAGACTTTCTCTACATCATCTTTCGGGATAATGATCTTCTTTTATCCCACTGAGATTTGTAGAGAGGAGTTGTCTTTTGAAATAAGCAGTCTTACTTCAGTGAAAGCAGACGGATTATCTAAGATGTTAATACCCAACCTTGGGTACCTTTGTATGTCCTCTGGCCATGTGCACAGTAAGATGGTGGATTAATTTGTATTGGCATATAAATCTATAGAATAATCATTTCTTCTTGTAACAGACATGTTCTGCGAGAACAAAGTGAGGCTGAGCAACTCGGATGAGGGCTTCTTTTCTACAATAACATTGCACAAAAGTGAAACGGGATGTCATGTTTTCCTTTTTCCATGTGGCACACTCTCCTCTGCACTGAGAGATGGGATAAGGTGATGGACAAGCTAATTGTCTGAGGGTAATGGATGCCAGACAGTAACAGGTGGATACAAAGAGGCAGTTAGTCATGGATGGCTTTGTTATCTCCAATGATAATTACACTGACAATGTTCCAACTGTAGTCGGGTCAGCCCAAGGCTAATACCCAACGAAGCTGCATCTATTATCCCCCCACGTATCCCTGTGACAGAATATTTTGTGTTCAGGAATGCAGAATTACATGTAGGCTTCTTGAATGATGTCCTGTGGCTTCGATTCAGTCCTGAAATCTCATCTATATTCATTGAAATCCTGCTATCCCCTAAAGGGATGAGGATTGTTGTGAACTGTATGCAAGTTATTTATTGCCACTGCTAACAATCAGGAACCAGAAACAAGACATACTTATGGGCTTTTGCATTATACTGAGGTGCTAATGAGATCACTGAGACCATATGGAAAATGTCTCTCATCTAAAATGTTGAAGGAAGTGACTGATGGTGGCACTGTCTTACGTTACAAAAGTAATGTCTGTTTCATTAGATCTTGTACAGTGAAAGAATGTAATACTAAAGGTAATGGCTTGAGTTGTTGGGGAAACTATAAGAATTTCCTTCCTTCTCAGAAAAAACACACAAACTCCAGTCTGGAAGAGGCAAAAAATAAAAATGGCATGAATAACATTAACACTGATTGTGGTTCTTATCTTGAATGAGCCAATCAGTGAGTTTCTGGCTGCTTGAAAAGGTGTTGGATGATGATTAGCGAGGAAATTGATAGCTCCTCCGCAATGCGCAGGGCTGTGCCTTATTTGAGGATTTGGAAGCTGTTGTAGGTATCCTGACATGCAATAGTAGTGAGTTCGATTTATATATCCATACTGCTGCACAAGAACTGCATCACATTGACACTCAACAATACAGTATGGCACACATGGAACATGCTTTGGCCTCCAATGACTCGAGGATGCTGCCGTGAATGCTAAATGAGCTTTGAATCTAATTTAGCCCAGGGATGCATACTGATGGACCTGTTCAATGTATTGATAGTACCATACTGCTGTGAGTGGTGAAATACATCCTCATAAAGTATGTAGTGTATGTGGTGGCTTGTTGCCTTCTGTCCTGAGGCTAGAGTCACCAAAGCAGAAACTGCTAGAATCCTCACCTTCATGCTGCAGTGCTACTAAGCTGCGACAAAGCTGATTACGTGTTAAAGTGGCAATCTCGAAGATTTTCATTTAAATATATGTCTGCCGAAGGAGGTAACACAATGGTGATTGAGCCTATGGCCTGTTGATGAAAGTATTGTAATATTTATACATTTGCAGTATTACAAACCTGGTGCTTGTGGCGACATTCCCGATTAAAAATGCTGTATTAAGTTACTGCTAATGCAATCCTAACATTTCCTACTGCTTCAGCTTTACATTAAAAGCATTTGATTGTTGAAACATGAGTTGACTTTGATTATGAAGCAGTCATAGGAAAGGCAATGTGTTTGTCAGTGAGCTTAGCACTTACCGCTATCATACATCAAAAATGCATCTACAAAACAAGACAAGGGTAATTTTGGGCATTTTCGAAAAGCAGATCACTTTGAAGTATTGCAGGGAATAATGGAACAGGAAGAAGCAGCTACAGTGAGCTTTTAGATGAAGAGCTGCAGGCGACAGGCTGAACACCTCCAACTTCTCAGCGAGGTAACCAGCTCCTTTTACTGTGCCCTGCTGTTCGCAGACTCATGCAGTGCGCAGCATAAAATCAGATCACAGTCACTCACAGAATGATGGAAAAAGGCCAATTATTGCCCGACTTCTTTATTAAAACAATGGTAATTTGCTTTGCTGCCCCCAGAATTCTGTGACCTGCAGTATTAAACCGCATTTGCGGTTACCACCAATAACTACAGGTGTTGCCAAATCAACCAGGATTGAAATCTTTCAGATTTCCATTTTAAATGTCAAACCTACCCTTGTGTTATCATGGATATATGACAACTGGATATTGTGTTCTGAGATTCCCATAAATTCCCATAAAAGCTGCTCGCCTGGTGGTTTGCCAAAAAGTTCTTCAGACTTACTAATTTTTCGACCCATGTCACACATGCATCAGAGTTAGGGCTGCAACCGATTATTTTCATTACCAGATAATCTGCCATTTTTTTCTTGATTAATCGTTTTGTTAGTAAAATTTCAGACAATATTCATTATTGTCTCAATGTCCCTCACAATTTCTCCAGAGGCTGTTCTATCTGACCAACAGTCCAAAATACAAATATATCCAGTTTACTGTCATACAATAAAAAGAAAAGCTCAAAATCCTCACATCTCTTAACCAGCTCACTGTATGGCACAGAAATTATGAATTGATTGAGCTTTTTCAATTTTTTCTTGAACCTGTTATTTCGTTGGGAAATCTGTGATGTGACCTGCAGTTTTGACTGTGACCACTTCGGCAAAGTCGCTGCATAGTCTGGCATTGTCTTGTAGCCTTGCTGAAATGTTATCACTCCTTTTGAGTAATAAGAGGCAGTCAAAACAGAAATTAAAGCTCTACAAATGGGATCTAAAGTAACTTGTTCGCCATTCAAAAACCTGGTGCAACGATGGGTCCCAGTAGGTTGCAGCATCGTATATGATTTATGTCATATTTTAGTTGATTAGTTACCTAGAGTGACTAATCCAGAGTTCTTTTGGTCCTGTTTCTCTTTTTTTGTTCTTTAGCAGCATTCCTCAAATTCAGGTGCACATTTTAGATTTTTTTTTTCCAGAATGCCTAATTTTAAAATGAACAATTGTGAACGTTTTGGCTGCTTTGTCATGAACAACCTCATATTTGAATGAAAAAAATCTGGCATGTGCGTGGGATGATTGTCCATCTTTTGTGTGTGTTTTTTATTGATACAGATAAAAACTTTTTCTCTTATTAGAATAAATGCGGGGGATTGTGCAGCCTGTTTTCATAAGTAGTAGCCATGTTTGCACTGGCACCACTGCCTCGCTGTCCTCTGTGTCCTTTCACTGAGCTTTAATGTGCTCATTATTCTGCTCAATTGGAAATGAAAACTCAAGGACAGTATGGTTTATGTGAAGTTAAGTGTGGTTGTTACCACACTTAACTTCCTTGCAATGCAATTACCATGCAATTATCCGGTAGCTCTTTGCATATGGAATTTTTTGATTAAACAGCTTAAGAGAGGAAGCATTTACATTTGTGTACAAAATAAGATGGGACTTCCCCATGTTACACTACAGTTTTGAAATTCAGTCAAATTAATTACACGTCATCAACATAAGCACATGCTGCACATGCTGGACTTGAATATGATTTTGATGCGTAATTGTTTCGTTCTCCTACAGGAACCTCTTGGACCGAGACACTTTCACCAAATCTGACCCATGTAAGTTTTTTACGATGCTAATTTCATCTTAGTTTTTCCTGGCTCGGAATATGGTTTATTGACATCTTCTCTCCTTTTGCAAAGCTTTACTTTTTGCTTTTGCTGAGCTTAACTTTGATTCAGTTTACTCTGCTATTTCAAAGAGTTCCTTCGATAACTGCATATCATTTGCACAGTAATGTGACAACCTTTCCTCACTGAGAGCTACAGCAAGTACCTTAATGGATGCACGGTATAAACGCCAACCTTTGAATACAAATGGGTATCTTTTGGTGAGACACATGGAGATCTGCCATAAAGGCATTTCCTTTTATACTCCCTGCAGGATAGAGAATGAAGGGGACATATAACCTAATAGGGAGGAGGTCCAAGCCCTTTGTGTAAATAAGATACTGGGAAAATATCACACTTGCCCTGTTTTGTATTCACCTGAAGATGAACCTTGGGATATATGACAGGTCCCGAAGCGTTTGCTGGCCTCTGTTTCATTTGAAGTCACAAAATCAAATAGGAATCAGGAGAATCCCACTGTTAAGAAATTGTGTTTTTATTGCAGGGCTTAAACTGTGCTCCAGGAGCTTTCAATCATGCCTCAGAGCTTTGTTCTTTGCATGTCGACATCATACCCAAAATTTGATGCAGCGCAGCATCATCAACCTTGGGACTTCATTATGCTTTGAGGGCGTGGCAGGATAATTAATGACGAATGTTGGCAAGACAAACACTATTTGAAGTGGGCTGTTTGATTGGGATTGTTTAGTGACAATATCTTCCTCTGCTCCCCCTTTCTTTTTCTCTCTACCCCCACCCCCACCTCTTCTGTTCTCAGTGGTTGTGTTGTACACCCAGGGCGTGGAGACCAAACAGTGGAGAGAGGTAAGAGATCACAGCCTTCTCTCTGTCAACACAACTCAATCAGCCTGTCTCCTCACCACGACAGCCTGCTCTCTGTTTACAACCCCTTAACCCCCGCTCACTCTCTAGGTAAATGCTGTGAGTGCCAATCATTTGCAATTGATTGACCCGGTGAATATCCATGCGCTGGTCAGCACTGTGTTAGCTGTGACTGATTGGCTGATTAAGGTGACAGCTACATGTATCAATAAAGATTTGCCTCTGCGTCAGAGTCCCCTCTGGCTGTTGGCCACTGGGCTTTAATTAGACCAAAGAGGCAGATAAAGTGGAGGAAGGCAGAAATTTCAGCAAGACAGAGGGCCCTTCTGGGATTATTATTTGTCCCTGTAATCTCAATGGATGGACATACACAGAATAGGCAGTTTAAATTACATCTCAATCTACGGGGAATACTTGATAATTCAAGATTTATTTTTTTTTCACTCTTATATTCTTTTGATCTAAGGCAGCCCAACCATTCTAGGTGAACATGAGACACTTTTCAAAAGCTAAAAGCCAGCAAAGTCAGAAATACAGTATGCAACACCCAATCAATACTGTATATATGGGCTGCCTGACAGGAAGATGGATACTTTGCAATCTCAAAACATTTTATTTCTGCTTTCACAGTCAAATCATTTTTGATTGAATAGGATGTTGATTGACTCCACAGTCGCACTGGTGCACAGTGGAGTGTCACAACAGATTTCCAAGATACAAAGTGAAGATTTCGGTTTGAATCTTGTGTTTTGGTGAGTGTGGGCTCTTAAAAATAGAGGAAGGTTTAAAACAGGTTTTAGTTGATAACATAGTGAACAACATACAGTTAATGAGAGAAACAAAATCTAATCTTTACATGGCAAAGCAACACACACTAATGTTTGAACTGCTATACCTGTGAAGACCATCATTGACATAATCTGTTGCCTAACCTAAACCTGATTCAAAACTTAACCCTAAAACCAAGTCCTAAAGGAACTTTTCAGCAATTTGGGAAATACGCTTATTTGCTTTCTTGCTGAGGGTTAGATGATAAGATTGATATCACTTGTTAAATATGAAGCTACAGCCATGAGACCAGAAGCTTAGCTTGGCAAAAAGACTTAAAGCAGGGATGAAACAACAAGCCTGGCTAGTCCAAAAGTTAAAAAAAAACAATCTGTCTACCAGCACCTCTAAAGCTCACTTATTTAAACATTATATATTGTTTGTTTCATCCATACGTAAACCAAAGTGTAAAAATGTCAGGTCCCGGTTTTATGTGGGTTATGTGCCAGACTATTTGTTGGCCAGGAGCATTAACTTCCTGAAGTCTCTGCTGGTTATCTGTTCCAGATACTCCAGAGTGGTATCAATCTTCTCATCTTCTTTTTTGGTAATAGATGGAATAAATGTATTTCCCAAAATGTCAAACTATTGCTTTAACCCTCACCGATCCTTTGAAGAAGTGAAGACGGGCAGAGATGTCAAACAAGTTGCCCTCAGAAAAGATAGAGGTACAACAGGACAGAGAGAGAGAGAGGTGCACCACATTTAAACTAAAGTAATGCATAGTTTCACAAGACAGTGCTTTCCCAGATTTGATTTTTTTTTTTTTTTTTTTTTTTTTTTTTTTTTTTTTTTTTTTTTTTTTTTTTTTTTTTTTTTTTTTTTTTTTTTTTTTTTTTTTTTTTTTTTTTTTTTTTTTTTTTTTTTTTTTTTTTTTTTGTGTTTTTTTTTTTTTTTTTTTTTTTTTTTTTTTTTTTTTTTTTTTTTTTTTTTTTTTTTTTTTTTTTTTTTTTTTTTTTTTTTTTTTTTTTTTTTTTTTTTTTTTTTTTTTTTTTTTTTTTTTTTTTTTTTTTTTTTTTTTTTTTTTTTTTTTTTTTTTTTTTTTTTTTTTTTTTTTTTTTTTTTTTTTTTTGTTTTTTTTTTTTTTTGTTTTTTTTTTTTTTTTTTTTTTTTTTTTTTTTTTTTTTTTGTATTTTTTTTTTTTTTTTTTTTTTTTTTTTTTTTTTTTTTTTTTTTTTTTTTTTTTTTTTTTTTTTTTTTTTTTTTTTTTTTTTTTTTTTTTTTTTTTTTTTTTTTTTTTTTTTTTTTTTTTTTTTTTTTTTTTTTTTTTTTTTTTTTTTTTTTTTTTTTTTTTTTTTTTTTTTTTTTTTTTTTTTTTTTTTTTTTTTTTTTTTTTTTTTTTTTTTTTTTTTTTTTTTTTTTTTTTTTTTTTTTTTTTTTTTTTTTTTTTTTTTTTTTTTTTTTTTTTTTTTTTTTTTTTTTTTTTTTTTTTTTTTTTTTTTTTTTTTTTTTTTTTTTTTTTTTTTTTTTTTTTTTTTTTTTTTTTTTTTTTTTTTTTTTTTTTTTTTTTTTTTTTTTTTTTTTTTTTTTTTTTCTGTTGATACTAAATTGTAGTGCTTTCGCAGCTCTGGCTTTTCAGGCCGACTGTGTATTTGCCAAGGTAGGAATAATGTGTGGAGTAGGAGATCTGTTATTTCCTTGGGTGGCTGTTCTTTGTTCTAGTGCTGATTCGTCTTCCTTTCTTAAGTTTGGCCTGAGACCAAAGTGAATATGCTATTGACCCCCTGCTACCATGTTCAGCTCCTATCATTGAATTAGGCTATTCTTCGCTGCATGGAGATTTCACCTCCTTTGCATCTGCTGGAATGGAGCTTTCCCACTTTCTGACACTAGGAGTGTGAGAAGAGGTGGGCCAACACAGTGGTTAAACCTTTACAGGCTTAGACACACTTTTATGTTTGATGGCAGGTTGCACTTGAGCAAAACCCGGACTCAGACTGTCATATGTTACACACAGTCCAGCTCGACTGTCTTTTTGCATTAGCATCGGCGTCCATCCGTTAAAAGTATTCTGCAGGTGTAACGTTACTCTGTGTAGCTCCCCTGTTAAGTCCCACTTTGAGTTTTACCCTCACTGGAAGTAATCACAAAGGCATGAGCCTGTAATCCTGCTGTCTCCTCTCTTCATTAAGCCCTAACACTGCTATTATTAATTCACTGTGTCAGTTTATGATAACAATTTTCTACTGGGGATCTTTTATTTATGCACCTCATCGTCAGTCCTCTGACTTTGAATTATTCATTTTGGATACAATTAATGTAAGTGTGCTTGTGCGGGGGGTGCAAACCTTTCTGTGTCTGTTGAGTTTTTTATCAGCACATCACCTCATCAGAAGGTCTTGCGCTGTAACACTGACGAGTCCTTTTTTGGTGTCTATGCTGGCGGGTTCCCATTTTCCTCTTATCACCAGGGAACAGGAGATGGTTTGCCATCTTCTCATCACTTGTGACAGTTCCCCTGTTTCAAGACAAAATGTGAAAGCAACTATTTTTCTTTGCCTTTGTTTTGTCATCCCCTCATCCTCTGTCCCTTGTTTTGAGAGAGGCTCTGAGAGTGACAGGGGTGTGAATGTGGTATTAATTACATGAGAGTAATTGGACTCAGTAAAGGGCTTTCCCCAGGCTTGCTGATTCCCCACCACAATGAGAAGAGAATGAGAAGAAGAGCTGACACTTTGCAATCATTGACTTCTGTTAATCAAATCTGAGCTTATCAGAAGCTGTGAATTTACATGGCTCTCGGGAGAAGATAGAGGGGGTGGGGTGAGGTAATAGAGCAGTATATGTAGATTCTGAGTAACTACAGGATGCGTTGTTCTCACATCTCCCCCTCCCTTCTCTCCTGGTTCTGATCTAGTTTGGCAGAACAGAGGTGATAGACAACACGCTAAACCCAGACTTTGTCAGGAAGTACATCCTGGACTACTTCTTTGAGGAGAAGCAGAACCTGCGCTTTGACGTGTGAGTTACTTCGTTTGATCTGGTCCTCTGAGGACACACACTGAGGTGTGTGTGTGTTTCAGATGTGCCGCCCTCTTCTAACCCAGTCCTCCAGTTCCTCCTTTTGTTTCCACCACAAGCTTAACATCTTCTTCCTCATTCATTCTCCCTCTTCCCCCCTCTGTCTCTTCATCCCCTCTCTCTCTCATTCTCTCTCTCTGACTCACGTTTTTACTCTCTTCCCTCCCTCATCACCAGCTTGGCTCTCCTGAGGAATTATTCATCGGTGCAGTGTCTCAATAGTCATTCACTGAAGGGAGATATAAGGGTGATAAATATTTCATACAAAGTTTTATCCTTAATCTCCCTGCTGCTAAGCAAAGCGAATGTCTGAAACCAACTCCCAAAAAAATCAGAGACCCCTGTCCTCACCTCTTTCACATATAGACACCTTTCTCCTCTTGAAAAGGTCAGACTAGTGAGAGGGTTAGGAAGGTGTGGCTTCTTTTTGAGATCTCCCAGAACAGAGTCCTCCACCTTCTTCAAGATGGATCTGTGCTTTTTTCCCATCTCCTTTCAAGCATGAAAGTCCCTTGTGGACTTCTGAGATGTATCCAGGATCGCACTGCACTGTCTCTGAGGATTGTTAGAGCCTTAATGAATTCATTAGGTGTGCTATCATGATATGACTCTGGAACAGGAAAGGAGGGAGTGCATCCCCTCACAATTAGTGTTACTCATTTACAGCTCTCTTTTATCACAGAGGTGGGAGCCAGGGCATACTGAGGTTTAATTACTTTTACATTATGTTTGACTGGCAGATGCTCAAAACTTTCTATGCACTGGTAGGTTGTTTCAATACGATCCCCTGGGCATAGAACGGAAATTACATTCATATACTATAGAATGACTTCCTTAATTGACTATCACATTATTGCTTACATTTTTTTCTCAGGCCGCTCCATTTTGCTCCCCCAATGACCCATGTGTGTGACTGACAGGCATGAAATGTCCGTGCTGCAGCCATTGTCCTTTTATTAGAGTCAGTAGTATATTGTGAGGTCCTCTGTTGTTTTGCCCACATCTTTGCCTCTGTGATTTGTGGTCTCTGTGTGATTTCAGGTATGATATTGACTCTAAAAGTCCAGATCTGGCAAAGCATGTAAGTGAAGAACTTTTCTTTTTTTGTGGATCAGGATCTCAACTTTATATTCTGCCCTTAAATTTGTTTGAATTGTTCAGTGTATGTCAGTGATATTTAGGTTCTGTGCAAACCAAAGATTGTGGCATCAAAATACTCAAATATGTTTTGGAATAATGAGTAAATTATGCTTCATCTGCCTAAAAAATGTTTATTGTCACTGTCTAAAATGAAATACTTTATTCCTCTAGAGCAATAATAATTAAAATTTCATTGGCATCTGGCATATCCTCATTATCCTTTCTTTGTTAAATGAGAAATGAAGCATTGCACATCATTATCAAAGCTTTTCAACACATTTCCCTGTGTGCTCTTTAGAGTTGTTTGCAATTTAGATTTTCATTTCCAAGACAGCATATAGGTATTCAAAACAATAATCGTTTCTTTTAAAATGGAAGCTTTGTCTGAAAGGGACAGTACTTTATTATAGAAGATACATTCAGGGAAACGGCTAATTTAAGGTGAATGTATGTTAGTGTCATAACTTATGCTAAAAGATTTGATAATTTGATGATCATAGTAGACAGACAAATAAAGAATATATTTACAGCACTTGGTTTGCATACTACCGATATTTTCATCATAAACTATGCTTCCGTCACTGTGATGCTTTTATTGTTATGTTTGCGCATCGTGGTCCATGCTCTGGAAACTGTTCCTTGTGTGAAGCCCTTCATTGCTTTTCACTTTCCTTTTTCTCTTCCTCTGAGACACTGTGACTCTATACCCTCTGTTGTTCCCATTCTGCCTATCTGCTCTGTCACATATCCACTTTTGCTGTTCTTTCTTGTAAAGATGCACCGATCGATCGGTCGGGGAATGGAAGTGGGTGGTCCTCGGCTTAACCGGCTGATCAGTCTCATATATATATTCGATTCTTTGCCGGTCAAATACACTCATGTGCCGCAAGATGGTTCAGGTTTCGCTAACAGATGCAGAGACACAGTCACACGCACACAACATGTTGTTGGCATGGAAGTCAAGTGACTGAAGAAGACACAAATCTTGCAATTTTTAATACATGTAAGCCCAGGGTAAGCCGTGGAGGAACAACCACGAAAACAATGGGAACAATAAACTTTTAAGAAGCTAGCAAAGGCAAAGTGGCTAAAACTAAAGCTAGTGAGAGCGTAGAGCCAGCCGCAAGCCTGCAGCCTCTGCTATTTTTCATCAGCAATGAAGAGAACAAAGCCATTATGAGGAACCACAAGGGCACAAAATGACCAGCCATTTTCTGCAGTCGAGGATAGAGGTTATAGGATTTTTATTTTATTTGTTTTTATTTTATTTGTACAAAAAAAGCTCGGTCCAGTAACCTGTGGCACTTTTTTATTTTGAGATTTGTTTGAGTGAGAGTGAGAGAAGGTCCTGTAACCTGTAGCAGTTTTGGAGATAATGTAGAAGTTATTTAATAGTCAATGTTTTATAACGAACATACAAATGAATTTTCCATTGAAGGAAAGTTAAAAAAATGTTTGTGTATGTTGTCAATTATCGTTCTTAAAAAGAAGGAAAATAGGAATTGGCCAAAATCGGAATTAGCAGGTCAGACTTTTAAAAAAATCGGAAAGTGGATTTGCAAAGAAAATTACAATTGGTGCATCTCTACTTTCTCGCACTTCATTGATGACAGTCTGGTATTTGAGTCATGTGCCTTCTGTTCCATGATATGCTCTGTTGTGTCACTGCTGCTGCCTGGTCTCTCTCTTTTCCTCTTCCTCCTTCTCCACCCCGGAAGCCAACCGACTTTAACGTACGTGTCTGCCTCAAATGTCCTAATTTATAACTGTACAATGCTTATAACGATGCTTAACTTCTCACCGACTCTCCTTGTTACCCCCGTGATCTATCTGAATGCCCCCATCCTTTGCCCCAACATGCATCTCTCTACGCCGCACTTTATGCCCCCCCCCCATGGCAGGACTTCCTGGGGCAGGTCTACTGTACACTGGGAGAGATTGTGGGCTCACCAGCCAGTCGCCTTGAGAAACCGTTGGGGTGAGTGTTCATTTTACTATATTCACACTCTGATTTTGCGCAATCATGTGGCAGGAATAAGGGCTACTCAGAGCTAGGAATAGGTTTTTGGTTTGCTTATCCTCTCAAAGAGACATATAGAACATTTTTAACTTTGCAAACATGACTTTTCAGATAGTATCAGATAATGAAAACTCAGGTCCACCTCTCAGCCCATTCAAATGTGACGTGGCTCTCCTGCGGGATGTCACACGTTCCAGCAAAGATGAGGCAGTGATGAATATGTCTGCCTTTTAGAGCCATCTGTATCGTACATTACACTGCAAGATTAGACCCGTGTGCTTGGAACGGGTATGGATAATTGAACACGACCGGGGGCTTCCTCAATGCAATTACTGTCATTAGGAAGGCGATCTAGCATGGAGAGTGGATTGAAGAGCCCCAGGCAGATATGATAGACAAAAGTATTGATTCTGTAGCTTCAGCGGGGCACCTTGTTCACTGCTGAGACTCTGCCCTGATGCAGCACTAAATTTACCTGCAACAGAGGGTGATGATGATGATATGGTTGTCGTTACACACCACAGTTTACAAACTGAAGAAATGAGCCCTTCTGAAGACATTCACCTGTGTTGCTATTAACTGTGCAAACAGCTTTTATGTCAGGGAGTAGCAATTCAGAAACACAGGAAAAATATAGGTTTCTTTTGATTTTATATTCCTGATGACATTCAGGTAAGGGTGCAGTTTTATTCAGCCCTGTCCTTTTTATACCTCCATGCTGATTACAGCTGTGGCTGGAGGCATTATGGTTTCGGGTTGTCCGTCCGTCCCTCTGTACGTCCATCCGTCTCTTTCTGGTGAATGTGATAGATCAGGAACGCCATGAGGGAATTTCTTCAAATTCGGCACAAACATCCACTTTGACTCAGGGATGAACTGATTGCATTTTGATGGTCAAGGGTAAAGGTCACTGTGACCTCACGTTCATCCCATTCTTGTGAATGCGATATATCAGGAGCGTGAGGAGAAAATTTTATAATATCTGGCACAAATGTTCACTTGGACTCAAAGATGACCTGATAGGAATTTAGTGGTCAAAGGTCAAGATCACTGTGACCTCACGACATGAATAACAAGTTTTTGACTAAAGAATGTCTAAAATGCCTAAAATGGATAAAAGTATGAAATGATGACATTTTATATCCAATAGGTCAAAGATTAACTTCACTGTGACATCACCACTTTACCATTCAAGTGAAAGGGAAAGTGGTTTCAGACGTCTGGACCCCGCTGTGTATTACATGATTTTGGAAAGACATGGCTATAAACTGCAACTTGACTAGTTGGAGGAGGCATTCAACCATGTGGCGGTAGTTGTAGTTGCATAGCTAAATGGTATCAATGGGTAATGGAGTTTCCCTCCCCTCCTGTGATAGACAATAGCTTAGAAGTTGTTTAATGTCTATGTGCTCCATTTCCTTGTCATACATCCTGACAAGACAGTGCCTCTCTAGACTGTGGCTTTGAGAAAAGGCTACCCCAGGGACTGAGGAAATCTGTTAGCCATGCTTAAACAAGCCCTCTGAAGGCTCACTGCATCCAATGACCTGCTTAAGAGGCATATCAGCACCCCTTTCCCTATTTTCCGCACTTCATTTCTCATTTATTCTCAGTCCTTCCATCCACCAGATTCTTTTTTTCCTATCTTGACCCCCTTTTTCCTCATTTTGTTCTCTATTTCTTCTTGTTCCTCCACACTTCTCACTTGTTCCCCTTCTGCCTTTCTTTTGCTCCCTCCACCGTTAAGGACACACACACACACACAAATGTGTATTACTATACTTCTGAGAACATAGTACTGATTAATTGTAGTCTCACCTTAATGTTAACCATAACTACTACATGCCTCCCAAACCCTTACTCAAAAAACAAACAAACAAACATAATCATAATTCTTAACACCAAAGCCAAGTCTTAACTCTTAATTGTTTTTTATCGTTAGTGGGACCAAACTTTTTCCCCAGGGTGGTGACGAGTCCCCACATGTCAGAGTTTGAACAAATTTTATATGTCTTGCAAAATACATTCATACAGTATACTCCTAATTTGCTTTTCCTAATACATTTAGGAGGAGATGTAATAGCTGTGTGATGTCCTTATACTGCACTGAAATCATAGGGCTTGCAGTGCTCGGAACATTGGGAGACACTGGAGACCAGGGTTAGTGTCCTGCATTACACTAGGTTAAGGTTGGGGAAAGATCATGGTTTTGTTTAGATGTTGAAACAGTGAACATGTTTCAATGCTACTTCAAGTCAGTATTGAGTACAATCATTCCCTTACCCCCTTGTGCCTTGTGTTCCCTAAACATAACCATAAACACATAAATCATTCTTTACTTGCTAGAAGTTGATATTGTAGGAAAACAAAGGAAGCATGATATTAACTGTGAGTGTGTTGCAGATAAGTTTATTATGAACATTTTGTGTTTGCAAGTTGTTGTTGATCAACAAACATGTAATCTGAGCAGCATTATGTTGCCGTCAAAATATACTTGCCAGTGCAAACTAGTTGTATATGAATGTAAAATACAGGAAACTAGGTTGAACGTCATAGTGACTTACATTCACTCCCTGTAGTCTTACCTTAACCATAACCACTACACGCTTCCCAAATTTTAAAATCTATCTAAGCCATAATTTTGTCTTAAAAATTCGGGTTTTAAACCTGAAATGAATGATTTATTTTGAGAGGACTGAATTTTGGGTTGAATTGTGGTGTGTATGTGCACCAAGTATTCATCTTATTGTGGGATTCCTTGTACACACATTGTGATGAATACATTGCCCATACACACGTCTTTTTTCTTCATATAAGCATAAACATAACCCGCAACTCACACTTGGCTCAATAATTTACCTCAATCATTTCTCAATTTGTATATGCTGTGCACATGGGGACAAACATAATCTTCTGGGGTTGGCTTCTGAGCAGATTTCCAAAGACTTATTTGTCTTGCGGATAATAACAGGTCAGATGAAATGTCTGGCTTTTCCCACATGACTTTATTAAGACGTAAATGTGTGCCAGTGGAAGGAATGTGAGCTATGAAGCACTGAAGTGACACAGTGGCACACATCCTTTCTGTTAATATTGTGGTTTAATGAGAGGCATGTATCAAAGTTATTGGAAACCGGGGAAATGCAAAGCTAAATGATTGACTGCTGCAGGTGAATGGCATCATTTACTGAAAAACATGTTAGATGTCACGCAGCTGTCATGGCTGTGATTATGTGTATAGCCTGTGGGAAGAAATCACAATAGGGCTGTATAGGTAACATGATAATAGAGTTCATTATACAAATAGCAGTAACCGTTTCTGTTGGTAAGGTGCATTATACCACACTAGAGCATATGAATATAGCACAACATTAGCATGTCAAACCCATTAGCCTGCTGTGACAGTGCCCTCCTGCTGTACGATTGAAGCAGGAAATGAACTGCAAGCAAAACCACATGGACTGTCGTGGGTGTGCTGGCTGCATCCATGGGAGCCAAGGGGGGAAAGGGATTTACGAAAATGTATAAAATAATACGTAAAAAAAACGTGCACGCTCAGTTGACTAAATTGAAAGCTGTAGCACACATCAAAGGTTCACCTGTAGGAACAAAACCATCATCAAAAGGAATAATCTTGTCTTGCAGTGTTGTATCTGCAACACTGCATATAGAGTGGTAACTGAGTAGGAAATTTAAGAACAAGACTAGGTGAAACCTAGCATATGGCTGGACCTCCCTTTATTTGTTTGTGTCTCCTATTCTCTGTGCTCACATATACAGTATTTTAATACAGCCAAACTCCCAATAAAGCTGCTCTCGCTTACATGTTTTTCTGTTTCTGTGACTGAAATGCAGCCCCTTAAGACTATATGTTCACCAGCAGTCACTTCCAAGCCATTTCCCAGCTGCTGCTCTGCACTGCTAAAATCCTGATTTCATAAGTGGGACGTCATCTGACAAAATCACCATACACATAAGTTAAAGACAACGGCTGTGCTGTGATTTAGGCTACATTTATATGTAAGATGACACTCACTCGGTCAGTCAGTCGATCAGGGACTTTCCCTTTTACAGGGCTGGCTTCACTGTTGTGGTTCAGCAAAAAATATTTACACAATTGCAAGGTATAATAAGTGACTTCTAGTGTGCTTCATGTGCCTTTCACTTTTTAGCTCACAAAAGAGATCAGCCTGTTTCTGTTCAAATGTGTCTTTACAGCTCAACAGAGGCTGGACCACAGTGGTACTCTGAATGCAAAACTTCAAAGTCAAAAGCCGAGAAGAAATTTGATTTAAGTGAGCTCAAGGGTGGAACTCAAAAATTAAATCATAAAAACAGAGAAGATAACAGTGTGGGTAGACAGTTAATTTTTCTCTTGAATTCTTACTTATTTATTATTGTTGATTAAAAAATGCCAGATTTGATAAAAGCAGAACTGACATTTCATTACTATCACTAGATTTCTTTTTTAATTGTACCGTTGCTGTAAATAATTTGTTTCTCTGGTGTGGGAAGTTGTAGCTTAATACTGTATGTGCACTGGCCACTGTGTCACAGAGCATGTTAATATCTAATCTGCTTTCAAATGAAAATAATCACACCTGTTTTAAATAATTGCCATCAAGAAATATGTTTGCCGGGCCCACCTCTCTTTGTTCTGCTGCTTTATTTGTGTTAAAACCGCCAACATCAATAAAGCAGCAGAAAGTCTTGAGAGAAAAGTAATCACAAAGTTCATCTCACACTGTTGGTGCAGACCGGAAATGGCTCTGTCACATTCAGCTGTGTGACGAGGCCACAGGGAGCATAACGTCACAACAATCAACAGTGACTTTTTAAGATGAGGCTTTGATTGACACAATGGCCGGTGCACATGTGAAATGATGACTGCTCACACCAGTGCAGATGTTCAATGGTAAACAGGGAACAAAGTGATGAATGATGATGTTTTTTTACAATGAAGCTTGGTTCTGCTTGCGTTAAATACACTCTGCTTTAATTGACTGAATCATCTTTTTATCAAAACAAGTCAAAATTTCAGACATCCAGAAAAACTGTTTTCAGTTCTGAAACACAGGATTGCATCAAATTAATTTTGGTATTATAGATGTGAAATATTTTATTATACTCCCTCCAGGTCTCATCTTTGTTTTCCCACTGAGGACGGCACATCTTTTTAACACTGTATCTGATCTCCTATATCTCTATGGATCCTTTTTGCACCCTATAATTAGTTTTAGACTAAGTATTAAATACAGCAACGTCGGAACATGTAATACAATCCAAAACAAACATCTTCACTTTGCCTTCAGTACTGTGAGAGTACTGACTCAGAAAATTCCTCTTCCATTATGTAAGAGGAAAACATTTCACTGAAATAATTAAGTTTGAAATTGACCATTCGCTAAGCCCCACACCCCCTTATTCATAATGTTTCTATGCTTGTCAAGCTTTCCATTCTCACCCAGCGCATCATACAGTTAAAATAGTGGCAGATTTACTAAGGAAATTCATTGTAAATTTTGAAACAAATGGTCCTTGATTTCACACAGAGGTAGACAAAAGCAGCTTCTCATTTCTAGGAGGCGACTTTCAATTTTGCTGACTGAAAGGACAACTTGAACTAACTACCAGCTGTAGCTAGCTAGCCAATTAAGTTAACGTTAGCACCATAAGTTGGTTGAACTTCCCAAAGTAATTCAGTGAATGCTGCTATCTCCTTGATTTGGAAATAATGCTTGGTTACTGCTATTGGTGATAAGCTGGTTAGCTGGACATGCTAATATTTAAAGCTGATGTTAGAGCAGATAAACACTCCTTTTGTCCTTTCCTTACACTTTGGCTTTTTTGCTTTTGATTTTGAAAAGGCTAAAAAATGACACCACCATCAAAAATTCTTAGATCGCTGAATATCGTTCTTACTACAGCCCGACATACACCGCTATGATTGGAAAATCTCTGCTTAGGTTTAGGCTTTAACAAATAGTCAGGGCCTTATTCAGGTGAGATGAAATACAGTTTGAAGATAACCTAACTTAAAACTGCATCACCACACAATAATCAAAATCAACAATCAAAATGTAAATAGTCGAATACATCTTTACAGTGTCGTGCTCACGCAATGTCAAACTGCTGTCTCAAGTATTAGAGCTCTATGACCCACCAGGAGTTTACTCAGCAAACACTGAAGCAGAGGGCATCACGTGTCTCATCTCTACTTCAGAGATTCAGTTCTTTTAAAGTTTGTTAGTTAATGTAGATGGCTGACTGACTCGGGGCTACACAGCAACAGTTCCTCTGAGATAAAAAAAAACATATGCTGCAAATTTAAATAAGGAGTGGGAGTGAGAGAAGTTCACTTTTTGTTGAAACTGAAATAATAAGTAGTATGATAAATGGAGAGAGGGAAGCAGGTACAGTGTTTCTTTGCTCGTTTAGCCCAGTCTTTGTTTGTGATACATGGGAGGTGAGGTGTTTTAGATGGCTTACAGTAATCAGCATCCTCTGCCTCAGGACATCACATACAATTAGAGCATTCTGCTGCCTTGCTAAATGCCAATTTGGGCTCCAAGGCTGAGCAGTAACAAGGGTCCCTCTCTAATAATGTCTATTCCTGCTTAGGTGTGGAAACCCCAACTGTGCTGATTGTAGAAGAACCCTTTTTGCCCAATGAAACAGGGATTTATTATAAGAGGCAAAACGCCTCCCCTCACAGCTCTTATAACAAACTGTTTTTTAACCTTGCCATCCCAATACGAATTGTTCTGTTTTTGACTCTTCAATGACTGTGGTGTATCACAAAATCTAAAAATCTTTATCTTCCATGAAAAGAAGCCGTTCATTTAATAAATACTGTGGTTGTTAAAGGTCTTGGTTTTTAATGCTCTTTAGATAACAAGGAAAAAGATTTTTGGCTTCATACTAATAATGGAGGTCTCAGGTGAAAGAGCAGGCAAGGGAAGTGAAGGTTTTTAAACAGCAGATTTGTTTTTTCATGTAGGGATGTGTATCATGGCCTCTCCTGGTGCGGAGGGGGAGACTAGTTAGCTGATTTGTTTAGCACTCAGAGCAGACATTGTTCATGTCTGTCATCTGCTGGAAAGGTGAGAAAAGATCCTCAAAGTGTCAGAATGAGTGCTCTGATATCCCAGTTTAAAGCTCCCATGTTGTTAATCTATTCAACACCTGAAAACAATCTGTCAGCAACGCAGACTGCAAGCTATAGTCAGCAGTAACCACCACAGAGGAGGTCAGAGTGACCCAGTGTAACATGATATGAATTCCATTATTGGCATCCCAACACCAGGTGAGGGGGCAAAAGGTACCGTGGCCTCATGACACAACAGGGGAAAGGAGAGGAGAATTGGCTATTATTTGATGTCATGCACCTGCAGTGGAAGAGTGTGATAAAATTAAACTTACATCATATGTGTAATTACATAGAGAACTGTGCATTTCTTTTGGCCTTGGATAGAGAGGGATGTTCTGTTCTTGGGGGGGTGGGGGTGGGGGGTTGAAAATGGGTTTGTTATGTCCTCTAGAGAAAGGTTTTTGTTGTTGCCAGGAGAGAACACAAGGAAAGAAGTGAACTCAGTTTCATGACTTTGAGTAATTTTTGTCCTTAGACAGAGAGAGAAAGTTTATTTTTATTTGACAAGTTCTCCTGATCTTTTCTCTCTCAAAAAAAGTGATTTTAGCTTGCAGGGGGTTGGTGAGTGAATGTCTCATTTATTTGGACTCCCAATAAATCAAACAATATTATAGTGATTAAAGCCTGTGCCTTAATTTATGTAATCAAAACGTCTATAACAATCTCATTACATCACTACACACTCGTAAAATGGAATACGTTCATAATTGAATTGTATTTAACATGTTGTTTTCATAATTAAGAACTACATAAGAGCGAAACAATTCACATAAACAAAAGGATTAGTTTAATTTATTGAGGTTGTGAAAATGGTCGTCGTGCATCAGTGGGAGTCTTGAGGTATCCAATGATTAACACTCAATATTGTAGGTTACACAGCATAACTGCAACAAAAGGAAAAAAAAGAATGACATGTTGGTGACAATGTGGTCTTATAACTTTCACCTTGTTTCCACTGGTAAAAAAAAGCAAACACATTCTTTTCTCTTGGTTGTTTTGTATACCCATCTGACATTTCTCTAAATGACATTTTTTGCCATATTTACTTGCTTTGTGCGGATTCGAACAAAGCTTCAAAGATCTTAGCACAGGTTGCCTGTAGCTACCTACTTTAAACACAAACACCAGCTCCTATTATAGATCCAGTAGGGAGCAGCTCTCTTTTCCTCTCTGAGAACTACAGTAGGTATTCTGGTGTCCTTTTGAGTCAGCCATTATGCTTTCCATGCTCTTATTTTAATCCTAGTGAGGTGAGGGATTATGGATGTTTATCGGTGTATGAAGATCAAGGGGATTAGGGGTATAATCCCATTTGAACCCACATCGAGTTTTGGCAACCTTGCCTAATTCTGTTCAACTCTGATCTGCCT
This sequence comes from Xiphias gladius, assembly GCF_016859285.1. Classification (NCBI taxonomy): domain Eukaryota; kingdom Metazoa; phylum Chordata; class Actinopteri; order Istiophoriformes; family Xiphiidae; genus Xiphias; species Xiphias gladius. The sequence continues at coordinate 13,899,811 of NC_053417.1, read as the reverse complement.
ACCGCCCCAAATGTTTACAGTGGCACAAAGCCAGATTATCTGTCTACCCTCCATGTCTGCTGGTCTTTGACTCAACTCAAACCAGTGAGATTTGTTCAAATTAGTCCAATCCCCTTGTCAAGCAGAAAGATTCACTGGAATCACTGACCTGGACAATCTCAATGAAATCATTCTTTTGTGCAGTAAAAATGATCCTATTTCTCATTTTATTTCTTGCTGTGCTCACACTCCAACCTCCCAAATAATACCTTTTTTAATTTGCTCATCTCCACTTATGTGTGTAACTGCAAAATAACAGTCTTCTTAGCATGATAATACTGCAGTCCTTTTGCCTCGTGGGGAAGAATATAGACACACCCTGCAACAACTGCAGTGTGAAAAAATCATTTTCTTCCTCTTGGGCTCTCACTCATATTGTCGAGCAGATAACCCTCCCCCACTCTCATATGCGTGACACGTTGCAGCGTTGTTAAATATCAAGACCATTCCTCATCCTAATGACATAATGTGAACGGCATCAACAATTGCTTCCTTCTCCCTCTTTGGACTTTAATCTCACGAACCTACATCCACCCCACCTTTGCACTGATAGGTGATGGAGAATACAGGCCATTGTGAATCACCATTTCACGACAGCAACTGTCCCTACATGGGAAATTATAGAGGCCGTACATTGAGCCTGAATATACATAATATAATATGTCACACACAGTGCTCTTTGATGCTTGTTTTGGGGAGGAATAAGCAACTGAATGTTCCCTCCCCTCTCCCAGTATTCTCATTGGTATTCTGCAGCAATAGCAATATTAGAAACTTTGGCCAAGTAATTGTAGTCATGCTGAAATATGCTGCTTGATCTCTTTCCATTCAGTTGATCAAACAGGGGATCTGTCGAGGCAGCTGTGGCTAACTCTCTTGTTTCGATTTGAACTAAGAGTATGACAACACTTCTTCTTTCCCCTCCTTTCTGGTGAAAGGAAGCCGCTGAGGTACAAGGCCCTTTTTCAGTTCTGTCTATACTTGTTTGTTTTCTTTATGAATTTTGTGTTTGATCCTCTGAGTTTCTGTTGATGAGGAGTAACAGCAGAGGAGGTAGCCTCACTGACATGATGATAATCTGACTGTAAATATGAGGCCCGCTGAGGTTTTCAGGCAACATCAATACACATCATGGAGTGGCGTTGGGTTGGCCGGGACCATATGGCAATGTGTCTGTTGCATGACAAGGGAAGCATGTAAGTGACTGTATGAATTACAGAGAACTGTGAATGGTGTTAAGTATCCAAGCTACTTGCTGGAAGCATTAATGCCTTTATTATATCAAAGTAATCATTTACTGCAAGCACAGAAGCCGTAGATGATAACGTGCAGTCATCAGTCTTTTCTGAACAAGACCACGTCATCAAAACAATATATAATGTTTGCAAAATGTCCTTTACTCTTGTTCCTCTGAACTATAGATTGCATTTAATTGTAAAGAAATTAAGTAATAGAACTGCATAAAGCTTACATTTCTGTTCTTCAGATACACATAAGATCGTGACTGCACACAGTCATTTAGCCTGAACATCCTCAATCAGGCCTCTTACAAAGTTACAAATTAAAATAATCATTGTGACCTTTTTCCTTCTGAGGGCTGGGGGGTGAGTGAACAATGATGAAGAGTCAAGCCATGCATGCACCCCTATTTTTATCATTATTAAAGACACTGATGAACTCACTTTATGTCGACATATTGCAACGATAGGCTGAAAAGGCATTAGTTGGTTTGTGAGATGAAATAATGCAATGCACAGACATAAAGGAAAAGGGCTAATTTGTAACTGAATGGTGTTTCTTGAGTCTACAGATGAGGAAAAGTGCGCACCATTTTAAATAATCCTCTCCCTTCTGACCTGTCCTCCTTACTCATTAAATGGTGCTTTGTAATATCAAGTGCAGAGGAGCAGTGAAGGAGGGCATGGCAAGCGATTATTGAAACACACCTTAGGATTCATAATTGGAATATGAATATTCTCAGAAAATTTCAGAATAATCTCCTTAAGCAGGTTGCACTCAAACTAATATGTACCACTGTCAGGTCAGTCAGAAATTCAACAGAGTTCAAAATAAATCCTAACTGCCTGAATAACCTCGTTATGGTTTTTATACACTATAAAGAGGCAGCTGCAGTAACTATGTAAATGGCAACATATTCTAACAAATATCGTCCGTGATGATCAGTTATTTATGTTAGCATATGAAAACTCATAATGATACACTTCAGGGTATAATTTGATTATTATCCACATGTTTATGTCCTCACATAAACACAACCTTATTTACATTGCTGCAGCATTCACACGACCCAATGACAACGTTATGAAGTGACACCCATAAGTCGACTTTATTTGTTATATGACGTTGCTGTTTGTGATGACATAACTAATCCCAGCCCCCCAACCTCCGCACCAGGAGAGGCCATGATACACATCCCAAGCAAAATAGTGAAAAGAGAGAGACTAAAAAACATATTATGCATTTATACTGTATATACTGTAGATATGTATATGGATGTGATGATGTAGCCTGAAACATTGAAGCTGTCACTTGGTTGTGTTGACAAGGGGTGGTTACCTGGGGATTGCCTGACTGTTGAACATCACAAAATGCACTGATGTTTTTAGTAATATGAATATTCAAAAGTTTGAGCTGCAGCAGAATCAGTGGAGACAAATGTGACACACATTAACATGACCAACTGATTAAAGCCTGTCAGTTACTCTCACAGCAGTCAGACTGTGGGCCTTGTTCATTGAAGATAGTACAGGAAGGAGGAACACAGCAGCACATTTCACATAATTTCATCATCAAAGCATTTTCCCACTGAGGAACCACCAGTGAAAGAGTGCTGAGCGAGTGAGGCCTCTTGATGCAGGACACTTCATATCCCCGGCAGTCAGATGTCAACATTGAAGCTGTTTGAGCTAGCAGTGAATTCAGTAAGTCTTGGCAATAAAAAGGAACTCGTGTACCACAGATAAATGACAGGAACTGTTCATTCAGTGCTTGTTTGATCTTCAAGTTAACTAGTCATTGTCAGAGAAAATGCTGCACTCAGTACTGCATGCTTAATTTAAAAGACCATTGCCCTTTTGGTACCTGCTCTCATCTCAGCAGCAGATTAGAGCAGGGTGGTGCATCTTAATGCAACTGGAGCCAATATTTTACCCATTACTGGATCTCATTTCCCAGTTTGAGAGGTGTATTGGTTATTAGTGTGACCTCACAGAGATAACCTGACCTGTGGAGTTTGTTGGGTTTACTGGCCTGATTGGTTAGTGGTTTGCTGGATCTTTGAGGTGTCAAAGCATAAATAATTCAGGGACAGTTCATTCACCTTGAGATTGCTCTCCATGGTCCTTGAAGATATAGCTTGAGAATGAAGTGTACCCTGCCCTCTGAGAATGTGATGGCTTCATTTTACATTTTACCTCACTGAAAGCTGAGACTGTGATAGTTCTCTGGCACATACTGGTGGATATGCAACAGCTGTTGATCGCTATGGTCAGTGGATTTATATTAAGGTATTGATCAAAGTTGATTCATAAGGGTGTACATCTGCTTTTGTGGAGAATTAAACTGTGCGTGTTATTGGCCTGGGAAACCTGAGAGAGGCCAGTAAAGGTTAATGGAAACACCCTATACCATATCTCTGAAAAATGCTACAAACACTTCCCACACAGGCAGATAAGAAAGAGGAAACCACGCTCTATCGCTTAATAGCTCTCCTGGCATATCCAGAGCTATATCTTCAGCGATTGCAGGTTTGTGCTTTAAATTATCTTTGTAAATAATGCAAGCCTCTGCTGCTGTAGTCAAAGACTGCCTCACATTTAGCAGTATGGAATCCAGTATTACTGCCAGTCAGATCAACTGTCACAGCTTGATGAGGATCAGCAGAAAGTCTGACCTTTATATGATTGGTCTCCAGCTAAGGCCACAGCAGGACTCCTGTGTAATTTCCTTCTTTATCTGGAAAGATGACAAGGGTGTTAGCAGCTGGGGTGCAACTGTATGATTGGAAAGGAGATATGTTGTCTTGCTCTGTGTTGGGTTGAATGGGGCTGTCTGTTTCTCACAGCTTCAATGGATACTGAAGGTTGGTGAGATGGGATATATATAAAAAAACAAAATAATGTGCTCATTAGAACTGTCAATCTGCCACTCTGTCACGTTTACACTCTGTATTGCATTATTGGATTAAAGCTGTAATTTTATGTAGAAAATACACCTGCATTGACGGCCTGAAATGAAAAGTGTGACTGCAGAAAAAGCCCTATGACCATTAATCTTTAGAATTATAATTATTTAGACATCTCTTTACTCACCAACTGAAGCTGAAGCTACTGCTGAAACAACTCATCTCCAGCAGCCATTGAGAAATTTAGATCGGAGGAGTGTGGACTTTATTGAGAACATTGTATGACTTGTAGGTTTCGCAAAATGCGGCACAGTGTCTCTCAATGCCATTTAAGCCACAAACCTTCAAAGTTATCAAATTGTGCTATGAATATGTTTTTGTTGAAAGAGTGAATTACATCCATTTTGTTTTCTCAGTGGCATACCTGGGAAGAAATGTGGAACAATTATCTTGTCTGCTGAGGAGCTGGGAAACTGCAGAGTAAGTCCAAAAAGTTTTGACCAGTATATATTTTTTAATTTGCTTACTATGATGTCTTCATTATAAATGTTTCCAATGTTCACTGATCTCATTTGAAAGGGCCCCTTTAACAATGGTACATTAGAGTTTAATTGAACGTATTTACTGTAGCTGATGGACTATGGCATGTCACTCTGAAATTGTTTCTGACACACTAGGGGAATGGTGCATTTTGTGTGAGGTGCATAATGCATGTTTAGCAATGTTCACAAGCCTGCTGAAGTGAAATGGGTTGTTTAATGGCCTTGACTTCAGTAAGATCTATTGTATCCTAACTGTCCCTATTAGAGCAGCAGGATATGCAGTTACATTTATCATTTGGAAATTGTGTACATAGTGAATATTCTATGAGTTTTAATGGCTATTTAATGAGCCTGCATTCTTTCCAATCACTAAAATGGGCATGTCCTCCAATGTGTGGTATGTTAATCCATGAGTCTGCGCTAAGAACCTGGGTCCACTAATGCCCATTGGCTTTCTCTCTGCACTGCTAAATGAAGATAGTAAATAATCACATTATACTGCTACCAGTGGAGCATGAGAAAGTAGCAAGACATATTGGCCAGAACAACTGGCCTCCCTCAGAGGCTATAAAGCAAGCCATTGAGCTGCAACTACTGTATAAATGTTTTATGATGTCCTAATACATGTAAGCATCTAATTTCTCAAAGCTTTGTAACTTCGTGCTATACATGCTGAGTCAAAACACCTGGTTTAAGAGTAGTTGTACCTGACTTTGAGGATTTTTTGAAGTTTTGCTGACAGCATCATTTATTTCCTGACAAATAAAAAGTCCCTTGTTAGAGTGAGAAAGATAAAGCATGCTGATAATAAAACTGCCGTGATAACTATTACCGATTCGGTCCTGCTGGATTGAAGTGTCAGTGCTCACAGTGGTTGACGGGCTGCTGTGAGTCATCAGGTGCATTGGATCTGCAATGATAGGAGTTAACATCGTCGCTGCAAAGCACCACTTCAAGAAGCAATTTTGTAATATAAATGCAAATGATCAGTACTGGTACAAATGATCATTTCCTTTCTCCCGGACTCAATTAGAGAGACACATACTTGACATGTGACTCAAGACCTGCCCTGTTGACACAGAATCGAAACCTGATTGGAAATACCTCTGGTATGAGTAAAGAACAGGAAGACAAAATTAAAGAAAAGGCAGAGTTTAGCTGAAGACACTGCTGTAAGTACAATTCCCACACCTGTGAATTATAACAGTTTGGAATTGGTACCATCCATCTGGATGGTGTTTATTTTATTATCCACATGTGACCAATAAATGGAGACAGCAGAGTTGTTGCTTCGCCCTTACGTAAACACTGCAACTCTGTGAGGGGAACCAGCACAGTGGGAATTGACTAGGGAAGTTTTGCAGGGACTGTTGACTGAGAGGCAGGTTGGCTCTCACCTTCGTGGAGGATTTGCCAGGTATCATTAGACAGACCAACAACCTCTGCATGGATCAAAGGCTTCCTCTTGGCTGTCGTTATCTCTGGCACATGAGACATATTGAACAGAGGCTGGCTCCCTCTCAGATCCTCCTCACAGTCAAGCCGCAGCTCTGGCTGATTTAAATCTAAGTCAACCACACAACACTTTACATATGACAGCAGTAAACCACAGTTAGGTTTATTCCATCCTGTTCAAGTATTAGACAGATGTAGTATGGTTCCGTGTATACGATCATATACATGGTCAAGGCCATTTTATTTATATAACCCAAAACCACAAATCACAGATTGCTTCAAACTGGGCTTTACAATCTGTCAATGCAAAGACCCCCTATCCTTAGACCCTCAGCATGGACTTTCATGCCACTTGAGCATATGTACACTATAAACTCCCCAGTTTACTACTAACTTATACTAAGCCCAATTAACACTGACGTTGTGGATTGAATGAAGTATTTCCCTCAAACAAGTATTCTTCAGTTTATCACTGCAGTAGGAAAATGGAATTGATTTTATTGCTGTCACTGGTACCGTTTTTCTTTTCACTTTTTTGTGGTTACAAAACTGGTCCTCACATCAACAGAATCCTTCATCCGAGGCTTAAAGTCGTAATAGACGAAACCCGAATGAATGGAGGGATGCTTGAATCATGCAAGGGAGTTGTGTTAATTTCTGATTCGGCTCATGATTCATCTGGTGATTCACTACGGTATGTGATCCTGACGATGCCATAAGCTTCTGTAAAGTGAATTCAAGTATTGTCTCCATTGCCTCCTATTCCTTTGAAAGACCAGTCCCACTTTCTGAAAGTGACAGCGTGCATTGCTCTACCACTTACCCCATGCAGCGATATCTTGGTGGAGCAGAGAAATGGCAAGAAGGATGCACTCTGCACTCAGTATTCCCCTGTTGCTCCTAAACCTCAGTGGCTGAAATGAATGTTCTGCCTTTTTTCCCCAGTTAATGAGAGAACACTGCTAGGCACCAAAGTGGGTATGTATTCTCTGTGCCTAATGAAGGCTTGAGGCACTGTCTTGCCATGATAGTGTAATTGTAGAGGCTGTGTCAGGGCTAAGCAGGACAGTTATAAAATGGTTCTGGTTTTAAGGGCTTTTATAACTGACCTAAGCAAACTCCTTTTGAATGATATGTTGTTTTGGGTTTTTTTTTTAATCCACAAAACGAGCCACAGTGGGGACTTGGCAAATTAGATGTTCTTGTGAAGAGCCATTAAGGGAGAGCTTGACACACTTCAGGTACAAACTGCACAGTAGATTGTTCTATAACTTGGCCTATCCGTATCCAACTACACAAATTGGAAAAAGACAATTTTCCAGTAGCATGCTCACTGCCTATATTGGGTACAAAACACAGATAATAATGGGAAATGACAGTAGGAATTGAAATTAGATGTGCAGCAACCCACTTAGCCACCACTGACTGTTTTAATCAGCTCTTTACTTCACTTCTATTTCCACAATGTTGGTTGGAAACATAAACTACGCTTGATAAAGTGATTGACTACGACAGTGATAATAAAGTTAGATAAAATTTTCTTGGGATTACTCTGGATTATTTTACTATGTATCTATGTATTGGCATCCACCTTTGTCTCAGCAGTTGTCTCAGAAATGGAGGTCAGTCTGTGTCCGAGGCACATAGTGACTCAATGGGAGTTAGTGAGAGGCAGGTCAGAGGGAGAGTGCACCACACTGATATGGGTCAAAGCAATCGATAAATGATGCCCAGCAACATGCTGAATCAGATCTAATGGCTGCACTTCAAACCCCAAAACCCCAGGAGACCAGCAGGGTAAAAAAAGCTCTTCTTTTTGCTACTTCAAGGCACTGAATGTCTTCTGATATCACATCTCATGCTTTAAGATATGATGATCAGAAACTTGACTTGCATATGCAGTATGTTCCAGGGATAAAAAGTTTTTAAAAAGGCTCATACAGCATTGAGATAAAGGCTGTCAGTGATAGAGAACACTTAACTGAGTTTCTTCTGACGTGGTCGTTTACCTGTCCAGTCAGTGCTCACTATACAGTCTCATTATAATGTACAATGCGGACTATTACCTTGACCACATGGAGACTATCTGGAACCAAGGGGCATGTTCATTGTCCTTGTAATGGCAGCACACTTTGAAATGCTGCCTAAATGAGTATAATTATGGTAATACCAGCCTTTCTAATGTATCATTAGTTGCACTCACACCCTCTACATCCTTTTTGTACACAGCCCCCCCCTCCGCCATGTGCAGGGTTTTAGAATCCATTTCTGTGCCTCTGCATGGTCTCTCATGCTATTACTATGATTATATTCAGCACAACAAGGTATTTTCAATTTAATATTCCTTATTCCATCCAATGCAGGAGTTGCATAATAAAGAAATGGTAATGAATGCATTTGCAGATTTTGGAAACTACAGGCCACTGGCTGGTTTTGCTCTGCTCTTATTAGGATTCATTCAGCACTTTACTTTTATTTTGTATTTCAGTTCTTTTATATCTTGGCACACAGTGTGTATATACAAAACAACAGGAGACAAACAGAGGACGGAGCATGGGTGGACAATATCATTTGCTTTTTTTGTCTTTTCTCATTTCTCTGACTTTCTTTTTTCCCTCTGTCTGTAGGATTACGCCACCATGCAATTCTGTGCCAACAAACTGGATAAAAAGGACTTCTTTGGAAAGTCAGACCCCTTCATGGTCTTCTACAGAAGCAACGAGGATGGCACGTGAGTTTGCTCCCTGCTTCCGCTTCTCTGTGAGTTTTTCTTTTTGGCTTGTCAAAGGCAGGTAGGAGGGCGTGGAGTTAAAAGAAGAAGGAAACCAAGGTCAAGAGAATTAGATTGAGATCAGATCAGCTCTGAATTCCACTGCATACAGACACATTTATGCAGCTACCAAAGCAAACCATAGTGGGAAGATTTAATAACTGGGTTTTTCTTAGAGATGTGTGTTTTAGAATTTTAAATCGCTGTGTCTCCAGGTTCACCATCTGCCACAAGACTGAGGTGGTGAAGAACACACTGAACCCCGTGTGGCAGCCCTTCTCCATCCCTGTCAGAGCGCTCTGCAATGGTGACTATGACAGGTAGGATGAGTGATGATGTACAGTGAAGTCTTATGCACACACACACACACTCACACAAGGGGCATCTACTCAGATGGATTGTTATTTTCCAGTAGAAATCAAAACCACGCAGAGTTTCAATATGCGGCGTGCTTATTTCAAAATGGGTTGGGTGTGTCAAATTTAGACACCATTGATTTTTCTACCGTTACTTTATTTGCTGCTGAAATAGAGAATTGTTCGAGGCCTATCTCTGATTAATGCTACCTTGCCTGGATATTCATTGATTTGCCCACAACTGGCGAGAGCCTTTCAGAGCATTTCAGGTTTCTGATTGGTTGCAGCACTGGGATCTCCTATCTTATCTGAATCTCTTCAGAGCAAAGGACCTAGCGGGACACCTGAGGAGCAGGAAGAGTTTTGGCAGGAAAATTTAAAAAAAAGAGGAAAGAGAAAGAAAGTGAGAGGGGGAAGAAGAGTGGCTGTACCTGTCGATCTATAGATGCTGACAGTTGGCACGAACAACAGAGGAGCCCCGCTATGTCTGTGCGTGCGTGCGTGTGTGTGTGATTGTGTGTCTGGGTGCGCATAGGCATGAAGGTGTGATGACCCAGACAGCCATGAGAGTCTGTAGAAGTCATCAAAGAACATGTCAAACCTCACCCTCCCCACCACGCTGGGTGTCAACAGAGTTTTTCAGTTCGATCCTGTCTCTGCTCACCTGCTTGGAGATGCTAATTGGGTCAGACAGATGGAGGGGAAGCATAAAGGACACCTGACTCCTATTGAGGATTTTGATGGCAGGAGAAATCTATGGCATTTTAGTGTTTCCCTGACTTTTTATGTGAAATCTCACTACTTCTCAGCAAATCAAATTTTAGTGGCTCACAAAAAAAAAAAAATTGTGTTTAAAATATAATGGCTCGGTGATAATTGCAACTGCCCTGGTTTTAACCCACAGTATGTGCAGTGATTGTGAGGCTTTGACTGAGGCATTTTGTCAAATGCACAGCCCTTTTTAATTTATAGATAATGCAGATTTTTCAGATTCAGGTCCTGCGCATTGTACTTGTTTTCTTTTAAATGCTTTCAAGTGAAGTCAATTTGATTTTTGTAGATCCAAAATCACAAACTTGCCTCAAAGGGCTTTACAATCTGTACAGCATACAAGGCCCTGTATTCTCAGCCCTGCGATTTGGATAGAGTGCAAACAAATACAAATATGAATATGAATCTGAAAAGACCTCAAGGACGCCATTCACACAGAGTTAGAAGAGACAAGAGGTGAGACTGAGTCTCCTGGAGGATGAAGATCCAGGTCCAAGATATCTGACAGGAGCCAAAGGAACAGAAAAGGACAGAGGTCCCAGGATGGCCAGTGCTCCAGCACAGAAAAGCTTCATGTTTTGCACCGCACATGTCCTTTGTGCCAAAGTGTTACATTTAAATCTAAGGCATGAATAATTGTGTTTACTCCCTCTCCTCAGTCACGTCTCTCGGCCTCATGTGAATCAGTCAAATCTCTTGTAATCGTCTGGCTTTAATAGCGATCAGAAAGTGAAATCTCTCCAATTTCCACTCAAACATGCAGTGGGTGCTGGAACCGAAATGAAATTGATCCGAGGACTAATTCTCTATATCTTCTCCATTAGCTTTGATAGTGTTGTAGTGCTGGGTATGACCCTGATCATGAGTAGCAAGAAAATTACATTAGAAAAAATCGATGGTGACTGACACATCACTTTGGAATCATCTGCCATGCTGGCCTCAGGTGTCAAAACACATCAGTTTTTTTATCTGTCAGTCGAGAGTAGAAGGACAATATGATAGTTTTCTCACTCTGACTCTGAATTCTGAATATCTGGCTGTGTTATATGTTGTTTCCGTATATAGAGGGAATAAAACAACTGCACTATCAGAGTACAATTCTTGTCTGATCTCTCTCTGTTCTACATGGATTGCACACGTTTGTTAGGTGGGGAAATACGTTAAGTGCAGACAGAATGATCAGGTTAACAGGAAAGCCCTCCATCACCCCGCGTCCTCCTGAACCCACTGACACATGATTGACAGCAGCTGATGGTGGGGTGGGTGGGGGCGTAGATCAAGTAGAAGAGAGCAACCTTTCCTCATTCTCAGTGAATTCTCTCAGGCTTACTTATTTGGTTTCTCGCCTTTCAACTTATTTGAGGAACTTGCAAAATATGCTCCCACCCAAGGGGTTAGTTTTCTATCTTTGACGCGCGCAAAGAAAATGTTTTACCCAAACCTTTGGCAAAACTCTTATCAACCTGCTCTCTCCACTGTGAGAAGCACAAATTCACTGGTAAACAATTCATTAAAGTCCTTGATGCCAGTTTACCAACACCGCTCTAAAAACTTAGACTTCCATTGCTGTTTTGCAATCAAGACGGACAGAAACCAATTAAGCTTTGTGGATTTGTAGTGGTCTCAGTCTTGTATAAAAATGTTCCATCGAAGATTTTCCATTAACTAATGCATTTTAAAAACTGACCACTCTCAGTGTGCAACACAGTCTAGCTTGAAAGATAAACTGTCACCCTTATTAGATCTTCAGAAGGATGTTTGCATCGCTCGCATACAAAACACAAAGCAGGCTCTCGTGGATTGATTTATTTCAGCCTTCACTGACAATTAATGAGGTTAAATGACTTGTTTTGTGTCATTTCAGAAATGTTCTTTGTGAAGTTTGCCCTCAAGGACATTTAGGTAGTGGCTCATGAATTAGTCATAGGTGCTCTCTCAAATGATGACTTTTTCCTCTGTTTTCATGTGTTTCACAGGACGATCAAAGTGGAAGTGTATGACTGGGACAGAGACGGGAGGTAATGGAGGCACATACACAGACATTCATAATTATTTATTGATTAAAAAGTAATTTTTCTCATCTCTTGCCCAGTGTCTATGAGTTAACCCCTCTGTGAATTACACATATTTCTTACTGAATTGCTATTAGGTTTTGACTGATTATTACAATACATCTTTGCATCAGCGGTTGTCGTGTAAATGCTCCTGCTACTTTTATCTTTCACCTCTCAGTATTATAGCTGCTGTGTCTAACCACGAGGTGTGGTTTTTTTCTCTCTTTCCTCCAGCCATGATTTCATCGGTGAATTCACCACCAGCTACAAAGAGCTGTGTCGGGGTCAGAGCCAGTTAAACGTCTACGAGGTGAGTGGAGATAAAGACAGTCAATACTATTATAGTCTATTTTCCCTCAGAGCAGAGGACCTAGAATTCAGGTCCCAATCCAAGCTTGCCCTCCTTTACATACAACTCTGAATGTGTAATACATCTATTTGTTCAATAGAAGATTTTTGGGCATCCACACTTGTAACTTAATAGCACCCCAACCATACTGTAGCTTGACAGATCTGTGTGCAAACTATTTAATGAATGAACTGTGGATTCACCTTTGGAACACAAGTTATCTTGCGAGGGCACAAAAACAAACCTATGCTGAATCTCTGGGTTCCAGTGTGACAAAAATATTTTGATATAAGAGCAAATCAGTGTGTCCTTTGGCTCAGAAAAGTCTTGTTATCCAAAGCTTAATGACATTAGAATTCTCCAGGACTTGGTTGTTTGAGCCGTGTTGTGGCTATTTGAGATTAAAAGTCGGCCTCCCCTGTCTTTCCTCTCCCTACCCAGCATTAAGCATCGGAGAGGTTAATTGGTGCAGCAGACCACATGAGGAAGGGTTCTTCTGTGGTGAGAATAAAAATGGGAATGAAACCGAACTACACTTAGTTTTTTGGATGGTCCTTTGAGAGTCAGATTGGGTATCACTGTTATGCACTGGGAGGCTCCTATCAGTCCCTGCTCATTAAAACACTTGCCATGTTACATTATTCCCTGAATATGTCATGGTGTTGGCTTAAGGAAAGAACAGGGCCATTGAAGAGAGTGAGTAGGGGAAAAGACAGTGGGTACAATGGGATAGGTAAGGACAGACAGAGCGAAAGACGGAGAGGAGGAAAGAATGGGTGAGTGGCATGCAGAGCTGCCCTGCTGACATGGCAGAAGAAGGTGCATCCAGTACCCGTCACCAAGTCTTGCTGTATTTTAATTAGAAAATGAAACACAGCACTTTCTTCATGCGTTCTGTGCCAGGTCAGTGCCCTTGAAACAGTTTCAGAGTGTGGCCAAAAACTACATGAAGCCGCCTTTTCGCATTTGACAAATAAAGAATTTGAATAGGTCACAGGCCCCAGTCTTTGACTCTTTTTCAGATTCCTGTGTACTCAACCTGACATGCACGAGGCCTGCAAACATTAGCTCTGTGAGTTGAGATGACAGCAGGCTAAATGCTAACGGAGGCTGTTGTAATTGAGGGTGATGGTTGCGTGACGTAATGCAAACGTGGCAGTGAGTGAGCGATGGCTGCGGCACCACGAGGCTTCATCAGTGTTGGAGGTGTTGAGGAATAACCAAACAGGCAGAACAAAGGAGTAGAGCCCACGGAGAGGAGGAGGAGCATGGAATATCTTTCACTTTATCATACAGCACATTTTCCTCCAGGCTTGTGCTTTATGTTTGTGTGCAGACCCACAGAATGAGCGGGACAGATATTATTGATATTTGAGATATTTGACCTTGATGGCTGACTGTCGAATACGTCTTCGGCTGCAAGCTAAAGATTTCACATTAAGTGAAAGCAGAGAGTGCTTATCACCCCTATATTTGTTTATTTTTGTGTATATTTCTGCACACATTATATGTTATTTCACATTTGTGATCTAGCACACTGTGATTCAGTCTGTATGTGGTTATCATTTTGTTTATTACAAATAAATGGTTTGGGGAGAGATATGGAACCTTTTTGCCATCATCCCCGAGCTTGGTAATATGCGTGTAAAATGCACAGCACAACATAGGTGCTTATAAAAATCCCCCTGAAAAATTTGTGTGTTGCTGCCAGGCATGATCAATGCTATCTCATTCTCACCTACTGCAGTTATTGGATTCAGTCCCTATGCTCCATTACCCCTACAGACATGGAGTAGGAGGACAAAGATGTTTTTATTATTATGCCCAGGGGAGGATAAAAAGAATTGTGCTGTAACTTCACATTATCATTATCCTTCTTTTTTATTCTGCCTTCATACCAGGTGGTGAATGCCAAGAAGAAAATAAAGAAAAAGAGATACATCAACTCCGGGACGGTGAGACTTAGTTCTAAGATAAGAGCAAACCTCCTGGTGCACTCACACCCCACTTAGGGGAAACTTCATCAGGAAGTGGATCGCAGTTCAGCTCTCTTAAATGTTTTTGTTCCTTTCCCAGTCTCGGGGCTTTTGATCCAGACAGGGAATTTAAGTAGATGGGAAAACATTCTTGTGACCTGTAACGGGATGAAAAACCAAGTCCATAGTAATGCATAAAGGGACATTTGTCTGTGTCCTGTTGTTGAAGAGTAGTGATGGATTTTTTGAAAAATAAGCCACAGATTTGTTACTGCCTGAGTACTTTGGCGGCTCTTGCTGTATGTGGTGACTCTGTAATAAAAATCTGTGGCTAGTTATCTATCGCACTGATCATCCATCAGTGTGCAGCCACTCTGATGTTCTCAGTGATTGTGAGACTAATATGCTGCCCAGGTGTTAAAATCATTCTGCCGGGATAAGTCATTTTGTGGGTTTTTTTGGGGGGTAGACGGAAGTGTTTATGTATAGATTGGTGGATTCCGCTTTCCTTAATTGCAAAGCATGACATCATCTGTTCGGACCTTTTTCTCTCAGGTGTCCTTGTTGTCATTCAGTGTGGAGTCAGAGCACACCTTCCTGGATTACATCAAAGGAGGGTGAGTCTAGTGTTTGTCTGAAAGTTACGTTGTTACTGATCATATGAATATGTGGTATATTAATGTATTACCTCTGTGGCAGGCTCCTTAGAGCAATAACTCAGAATGTCTGACAGCATATAATTAATTTTCTTGCGCTCCCCCCTCCACTCGAAAATTTGTTTTGCTTATTGTTAATTAATTTTCATGTTTGAGCTTCACTGTGAAGAATGATATATGTGCAGAGTTTGACACAAAGTGGCTGTTTTCACCTTCATCCGCTGAAGGGGGAACTTTTCTGTGCACACCTTAAATCTGAGTTTACGACGTACGTACGAGCTGACTAGTTTGGAAACCAATCATGGTTCAGTATTCAACTTACACAGGTCAAGTGAATACTTGAAACCTCCAGTGCGTATACACAGAGAAACTTGTGAATTGAAATTTATTTGAAGTAGTAGATGTAATTTTAGGAAAATTTAAAACTTGGTAATCTAACTTTTTTGAGAAATTAAAAACTTTAAAATTGAATAAATATGAAACATTAAGGTGGTGTAATTAAAAAAGCATTTAGACATACCAGGTTATCTTATAATTGGGAGGTGGACCAGGGCAGTAAGACCATTTATAACGATTTGAGATGATAAATCACAGTGTAATTTGCTCATTAATTTGCTACTGCCACCTCTTAATGCTTATGATGAAAAGACTGTTTAAGTAATTTTCTAATGTGCAAATACAGTTTCAACACACATCTGCGCATGTGTATAATGATGCGTACAATATCATAAGTGATCTCAGAACGGTGGAAGCTGAGTCAAGGGCAGCTTGACAAGCACACTTGTCCAAGCGTCCAAAAAAATGCTGCCCCCCCTCTGCTTGACAGGCCCCAGCCTGTGTCAACGGGACACGGCCACGCCCACGAAATTGACAAAAATGATTTATGCAGCCGCTGGTAGTCAAACTAGCTTCCAGAGACAATAACCTACTGCGGCCACAAGAGGGCAGTAAATTACAAAATGAATTCAAACAGGTAATATCAGATCCTTTACGGGACAGAACTAGGGATGTGTGCGATTAGTAAACTAAATGATTAAACGTTGCTACCCTTACTATTCAGCACCAGGAATACTAGTCGGTTAAACAAATTATTAATATTTTATTAATGTACAATGCAGCTCACCACTAGCTGGGGCTGCTTCCTGGTAGCTAATGTGTGGATGTTGTAAACCAGCAAGATGGAATGTGGGACAGATGATCTTGTAAAACCAGCGTGGTTTTGCAGTATTTTGATCTAGAAAATGAAAATAAGGTTGTAAGTAAGTACTCGGTACATCCTTTACCCGCAGATGCTGTGATCCCACTTAATTCCCAGTTAAATTGAGCTCAATTTTGACTTTTTTTCTGAGTGTTTTTCTTACTTTTAGACCAGTCGACCAGGCCAAATTTAAATTACCATTTAGCTGTTAGGAACATCATTAGACAGAATGCTGTTCTGACATGTAGGGCGAGATATTGCTTCCGTTTTGGTATCATTGTAATTGATTTCTATTTGTAGCTTTAACTGGTCAAGCACTGCTTGCCTTGTTTGTCCTGACGACACACCACTGGTTTCAAGCCCCCTGCTTTCTCACACACCAGTGATAAATCTGCACTGTCGTTTGCAACAGAATTCAACAAAAACAGTCCAGTTAAAAAAAATCATTGTCACCTATATATTAGCTCCTTGCTTCTAGTGTTTATTGTCAAAGATAGTGACGCTGCCTTTTTTGGTTCATGCTGGCATGTTTTGATGCTGTGGGGCATCATAGTGGCCTGGTGGTCTAAGACAAGAACTAACTGCAACGTCCCTGGTTCGAACTTGGCTGGAGACCTTTGTTTGAAGTCATCCCAATTTCTGGTCTGCCCCTCAACTGTTTACTAAAAAATAAAGGAAAAAGGTCATATAATCTACAGTATGATGTCTTCTGTTGCTATATTTTTTGGAATATTTTGTTGGGTTGACGAAAAAAACTTTTCTCTAGCAGAAAATGATTTGCATACGTCGAGGTCACTTTACTGAACTCTGTCTGTAGTTTCGCTGTTCACAGATGCAGGATTAGAATATCAGTCAATTGCGGGAGTTAACTAGTTTGCTTAAGCTTGCTTCAGTAATACAGAGAACATTAGTGCGTGTTTAGGCATGGTTAGACATGTCGCTGTGACAAACACATGGAAATAAAGTAGAAAATCAGTGCTGCGAGATTTGTTACAGTAGATTTAAATACATTTCTTCGGCCTCTCTGACTCTTTCCCATCTCTCCTGCTGCCCATTGCAGTACAAGCCCCAGTCAAGATTTTCCTCATTGTTATTGACTACAGTTACTGAGTGGCCTGGAATTTTCCACATTTGAGTTAAGCATGGCCCCAAAGGAGACGATCTTGTCCACAGCCACAACTACAGTGTGAATGAATATGGATGACTATGATAAAATATGGAGAAGATCTGAGAGCTTAATTAAGGGCGGACAACCTGTCACATATGGAAATGTTTCTTAGTGGATCAGTGGCTGCCCTGGTTTTAGTTTTCTGCTGCTTTGCTACTGATGGCTGAATGTCCCAGATCTGTCCTGTTGGTCTCTCCCCAGATCACACAAATGGACACAAATGCTGTGACCGCGCATACACACACTTAAAGTAACAGTGTTTTCATATTACCTTTACTACTTGTTCGCCTCTGATCTCATTTTTCTTAGAGACACTGTAGGAAAATGGAGGAAGAATGAAAATTGACAAACACTAAGTACTAATACACTGCGGGTACAAATCAAAATGCACAGCATTTACATACGCATTCCAGTTATTGGGGTTTTTTGTTTTTATGTTGGTACATCTTGACATCATATTCACAAAAACCCAGATAAACACTTATCCAAGTTCTGAAGAACCTAATTATGATTGCTAGGATTTGCTGATACTGGGGCATGCACTCATAGTATCCCCACCACTGTTATTGGCACTGTTGTCATTACTGGCATATTTCTGCATGACATTTGGAAGAAAGGAAACGTACAGTAAGAAGTGAGAGATAACACACTCTCAAATGTGTGGAATAATAAATGTCTTGAATATGTCTGCGTCTAATGAGACCTTAAAATAAGATAAACAACAGGCCGAACTTGCTTGCAAAGGTTTTAAGACCACATAACATTTGCTTGGATTTTGCTTTCATGTACCAAATGATTTGTCGGAACAGAAACTAAAATCTAAACAAATATCATAACATGAAGAGCAGTACAACTGTGAGGAGTTAAAAGTATGAAAGCTTTTCTTCAGATGACAAAATGATAAAAAGGCTTAATTCTAAAATGTTTCAGAAATACAATGAGAAAGACACCACCAGTAACCTGTTGCTCAAAGATGTCACCATTAAAAACTCCTGACGAGATTTCTGGCAGATGGCTTTAAACGCAGCTGAGTAGTGGTGAGAAAAAATAGCGGCACTATAATATGCATAATACATCAAATCCAGCTCTCCACCAGCAGAACACGCTAAATAAAGATGGAGTTGTTTCAAGCACCAACAACTCTTACTGGTTACCTGCTGTGCATTTCCACTGAAGCAAATGTTGATTGTAATTACTGCTGCTAGAATTATTGAAGAGAAGCTGTGCCCTGTGTTAAGTAGTAAACTAGTGAACGTTATGCATTCATAGATGGTTCCCCTGAAAAAGACTCTTCCCAGAGGACATCTTGGACTTAACCCAAGTAGGTGAACATGTGTAGGACTAAGTACACGAATGAATGAAATTTCATTCTGAAAGAGACACTTGATTCTGATTGTGGTGCTAACTTGAATCTATTTGTGCTCTAACTGTGACGATTGGTGGCATAAGGTTAAATGGAACCACTGTCAAAGGCCGCACACACGTTACTTTCACCAAAATCTGTGAATTGAAGTCTAAATAAAGCCATCAGTTTGAAGTTTGAAACAGTTCTTTTATCCATCATGTTAAATGAGAAGTGGTAATCTTCAGATTAGACTGCTGCAGACAGAAATGAGAGAGATTACCACATTAATTATTGTGACTCAACTTCGGAAACAAAGAATTACGTGTGGTGTGTTACTTCATCTTTTTGTTACAAACATTTAGAGATGTTAAAAGCTCATCAGTTATTTTTGTGTGGTTTCACTGCCGTGCCTTAGAGAGGGACTGATGACAGAGACTATTACTTTAAAAAAAACAGTCTGCATGGGATCATGGCAATTTTTCAGAAATATGAAATCCCTGAAGGAAAGTCCGTCCAGCATCAGATGTTCTGATGTTTTCTCTTGAGGTCTTTTAAATCATCATGAAAGACTTCCCCCAGCCTTCTGTTGTCATTGTCTCCCTAAGGTTTTACATGAGAAGTGCTCTCAACAAAGGAAGTCTTTGAATTAAAATTCTCATAAGGAAGGGCAATATTATTTATCTCTATGTATCTCTATTAATTTCAGTGATGCATACATTCATTTTTTCATCCAATCATTCTTACTGTCATTCATTTTCACGTAGCCTGATAGATCTGTCCACTATTAATAATGGCAATGTTGTGACTGACAACACACTCTATCACTTCCTGTCTGAAGAACTTCACAAGTTTTTTAGTGTCCTTTGTTTCTGTGATACAATGTGTCATTGTTTCAGTTATGCCTTGTGAAAAATTTGGTGCTGCTGGACAACATTTACAAATCAACATTTCAGTTACGTACTGCCTACTTTAAGGTAACAGCCAGGAGTCCTGTGACCTACTATTTATACGCAATTGAGTCAGTTAACATTGACGTAGAAATAGAGTCCATAAGTGTTTTTTACTCTGTGTTTTTGTGTTTTGTATTTGCTGGTTCCTGGACTGGACATTTTGATGCTGGAAGTGTTTCTTGGCTATGAATGATCTCTCTATGGACTCTGTTTCTATGTTCAGGTTGGTTGCCTGTGAACTCAGTGATTTGAATCACCTGACCTAAAAACTATGCATAAATATGTCATTAATATGAGTTCAGGCTTTTTTTTTCCTAAAGATGACCCATATGAGCTGAAACAGCGATTCATATAATTAAAAATATAAATATTTAATCAGGTTTGTGGCTTTCCCCTCTCTTCTTTGATCTCTACCTGTTAGCCAGCACCTGGCTAGAATAGAGTTTAATTTTCCTTCAATTCTTTGTAGACCATCTTCGGGACATTATATGCATATTTTAGATATACTAGCCTAAATATTTAATTTAATATTATTTGCGCACTGCTGTTATCCAATAAATCTCTGTCAGCACCAGCTGTGGTAGCTAAAGGATTTGTGTCGCCTCTGCAAAGATAAAATTTGACTTTGTCAGATCCCCAATCATATATAACCTAAATTATCAAGTAGGAAAAGGAAAATAAAAGTTATGGCTTTTAACAGATTCTCAGCTTGGAGCAGATTGCATGGCAGACTAATGAGAAAAATAAACAAGATTACTATTGCTGGCAGTGGAGCGATGAAACAACGAACTGCTGCTTATCCATGATGGCAAAGATTAACTGTATCCATGGAAAATGAAACACCAGATTAAGTGTGAGAAGAGAGCGCAGGAGAAGTAGTGGCTGTTTTGGTCAATTAAACTGGAAAACCTTTAGGTAACTTATCATTCTGTATAGATGGAACCTATTCTCCACTGAATGTTCATCCAGTTAGATCGGGTTGATTTGTATAACCTTTAATAACTGTTACGGTCTCAAAGGGCTTCTCAACACCCACATTATGAAGATAAACCAAACGCCCACAACCTTAACCCACAAACAAAGGATGAGAAAAACTCACAAAACCTCATTAGAAATGAAAAGATTTGCCCCATTGGGACGGTCAGACATGCAGTGGGTGCTGAGAGTGAGCCAGTAAAGATTAATTTATTATAACATTAATCTATTTTAACAAGCAGATGACGTTATTACCAAGATAGAAAAATAAGATGTACCTTATCAAACAGTCACAAATATTGCTAATTTCCAACAGTTACTCAATACGAAAAGGAATGTTCTTTTATCATTCTTGTAGTGGATCCTTTTGTTATGTCCTGATCTTACACTGACATCTTTGAAAAATTACCTTATTTAAGTTGGAAATTGGAAATTGATGTGCACGAGGAAGTTTCTTCCCATTAACAGATGCTTCTGGTGAAACGCAAGTTGCTAAATATGTTTGGGTCAGAGTCAGATTTAATTCTCCTTTTGTTTAAGTGACAATTTATGGGTTCTGGCACTGAGCACAGTCACTCCCATGGATCACATTGGTTTTGGTATCTGCAGTAGCTGGGTGAAGGAGTTGACTTTTCTTCAGATCATGCAAATGTATAAAATTCAACTGACAAAAAAGAAACTGAACTTGAATGCCTGCCAACACTTCCATTCAGAGAGATGATGAGAAATGTGAGCAAGAGCCTGAACAGAAGGCTGTATAACTCAGATCTGAGACCAGTAATTTGATATTTTGGGTTCCTGCTATTGATTTCTCTCCTTTCATGTATGTTTGCTCCTTTTTTAAAAGGTGATACCTAACATGATGCATTTTAGATGATTTCTGAAGTGGAGGGTAGAAAGCTATTTCTTTTCCAGATACACTAAAACATCCTGACGGTTTTCACAGTGAATTGGTTTTTCATTAATTTTCATTAACGTTCAGTTGGGGCAGAGATATAATCAAATACAGGTAATTAAAGTCCAAACGCCAAATACTGCTCCAATTCTGAGAGGCTAATGAACGATTGTTTATTCTTTTCATTACATGTTGAAATGTTTCTTTTTAAAATAAATCTGCAGTGAGATCAGCCATGTAATGGCTTGTGTAGAGACCTCTATTGTGTAGAGATCTCATTAAGGTTTAATAGTTTCAACCCAAAAAAGCGGGTGGTAGTGAAATGGGAAAAAGTGGTGTGGTTTGCTTTTTTCCCCATTTTATTTAGGTTTATGGTCAGACTGCAGAATGGCATTTTTACAGGAGTGTACCATTTTCTTTTCTTCCTCTTCTTTGATATTCACTGATTCATGAAAATGGAAGATATTTCTCGGCAGTGACAGTCATTCTTTAACCAGTTTATATCTTTTTTGTGCATGCGTTATTGTTTTATTTGTTTCACATTTGCAGAAGTACAGGGAATAGATGGTACTGATGTTAAATTATTTCAGATATTGTGTGCTGGACTGCTAGTTTTAGTGCTGCTTCAGTGTCTCATTCTGACAACGGCCATTATACACCCCCCTCAGTTTTATAGTTTCAGGTTTAAGATCTCTCTGAGCATTGTTAATTTACAGCCACCATAGTCCAGATGAGAGAAGATCTGAGTTGACCAAATGATAAAATGTTGATATTTCATCTGAGTCACTTACAATTATTACCATGTGCTCATAGCAATTAGGCCTAATGAGCAGCCCTGGATTTTGCCTCTCAAGTTACATACAGGCTGCCCCCCTAAGTAGGGGGGTTATTATAAGGTTATTGGTGAAGGCTGTTGAGGCCATATGTAGCCTTAAAAGAAATACCTGAAAGCATTACTCAGGGCGGAAGGAAGGCAGGCTAACTTGTCTTCACGTTTTGTGGGTTAAATAAGATCATTTAATCTGTATTTTTATTTAGACCTACAGTTAGTATTCTCCTAAAGACGCTACAATTGAACATTAGTCAAAGTAAAGGCTTCAAAGCACAGTTCTCTTTGTAGTAAAAATGAAGCATCGGGTCTTTATTCAAGAAAACTGAAAACGACTTCAAGGTTGGTGCATTGATATTCAGTGGTGTACATAGCACTACTATTCATAACTAGAGCTATGTACATTGCTATGTATAATATTAGAGTGAAGAATTAAAAGCACTGTGGGTGGAAATGAGGAAGGCTGAGAAAAGAAGGAATAATGGGGGGATGGTGTACTTAAAACACAAATTTAAAGGAGTTATAGGTAAGTTTTTTTCTATTGCTACATAGCCAATGTTAGCATTAACAGATGTTTACTTAGCAGTCTAGAAGAAACAAGTTCAGCATCAAACTTCATTCCTTTACTCACCATGAGCTGCCTCCAGCGGTGGTAGAGCCTGTGCTGATCATATATATATTTTCTGTCTGCGATCATTTGTGTGAGAATACGGGAAGGGAGATCAACTTTCTGTTGCTTTATAGATTTCCAGAGGGCTTTTGATAGTGTAAATCATGACCTTCTTAGCTTCATATTATTGAATGATTGAATGATAGGAAATTTTACAAAGCTGTGAAAGCTCTTTATCAAGCCCCAGTTCCATGTGTGGAAATAAATGACTGTAGAACTAATTGTTATCCAATTGTTTTTGGTGTGAAAGAAGGGGCTGCGCTCTCTCCTACTCTGTTTGCGCTCTGTATAAATGTTTTAATAGCTGAAATCAAGCGAGCAGGCATAGGGGTCAGGCTTTCTGATTTTACAGTCGGCACTTTTGTTTTTGCAGATAATGTAGTTCTACTGCCAGAGACTGAACAGGATCTTCGGTGTATGCTAATAAATATTGTACATGGTTGGTGTAGTAATTGCCAGTTGAAGATAAATAAAGATAGAACCCATATTATGCATTTTAGAAAAAAGGGGAGACACAAAAGTAAATTTGTGTTTCACATTGGTTCAGTTCTTTTGTCATAGACTAAGAGACTTATAAATATTTAGGTTTTACTTTAAATGATCATCTTACTCTTGAAACAGAAATAAGTATCCTGTCAGACTCTGCTGGCAAGGCTCTGGGGGCTCTTCTAAATAAGGTTGTTTTGTAAAGATCTCGGTTACAATATGTACATGCAGCTGTATAAATCTTGTGTCTGTCCAATTCTGGATTACGCTGCAGGGATCTGGGGTTGTTCTAGACAAACAAAAAGTGACAAAGTGTAAATCAGAGCTTTGTGTTGTTTCTTGGGTGTGCATAAAATGGCCCAAAAAATGTCAGTATGTGGTGATACAGGATGGGAGCCAGGTAAGGTTAGGCAAAAGGATGACATGATGTGATTCTGGAATAGGTTAATCAACATGCCCAACGGACTTATTTGACAATTTTTTTATTAGGATTGCTTTAATAATTATCCATGGGCAATTCTTCAAATTTGGTTTACAGTATTTATTTCATAATAAGTTGCCTTGTAGTGTTAGTTATTTTATCTCTCGGTTATTTGAAATGATCAGGAAAATGGTCAGAAAAAATATTAAGCAAACCAAACCTGAGAACATGCTGTGTCATTAACCACGGTTATCATGCGGAGCAATATGTTGCCGTTAACCAGAGCAGAGCTCAGAGGTCTGTTCGTGCTCAGTTAAAATCTGACATCCTGCCGTTTGTTGTGGAAACTGGACGCTTCAATCCAGTCCCAGAGGAGAAAGGAAAGACGATGTCTCCTGTGTGATATGCACGAAGTTGGGAATGAAATGCATTTTATATTCGGCTATCCATTTTATCATCATCTTCCAGTTAAACCTTTCCTCAAAATGTCTGCTTGGCATCACAGTCTGTTTGATATGACAGATGAATGCAGAGTAAAATACATGTCTACACACACTCAGCTAGGTCCATCTGGCTAAAACGAATGCAGTCTAACACAACAGTCCTGCAATAAATCCTCATTCATGAAGGTTATAATGTTCGGTTTTCATTGAAACTGTTTCAGAGTTGTTGATTCAAATGTATGATAATTTTGGAGGACGTGGTTTGTGATGCTGTTGAACTGTATTGCATTATGCAGAGAGGTTTTTCTGTTATTTAGTCTACCCTCATTGATGTAAAGGGGATGGACAAATTATAGAAACATCTGTCCTTTTATTACAATATAGTTCAACAGCACCACGAACTACATCCTCCAGAATGATCACACAGTTGAATCAACCTTTCTGAAACAGTTTCAATGATAACTTAACATTATAACTTTCATTAAGAGAGGATTTATTGCAGATCCGTGGGATTAGATGACATTAGTTTTAGCCAGGTGTACCTAGTAAACAGCCAACTGAGTGTTTATTGCAATATTTGTATACACATAAAACATTTGACATAGCTAGGTTTTTGTTAAATGCCATCAGTGTCTGAAAGCGTTATACTGTATGTTTAATTTGTTCAGTTTATATCTGTCAGTGAGCGCAGTCCCGGAGCACGTACAAAGAGAGGAATGTTAAAAACATTCTGGGTTTTTTGACGGTCCACCGGGCCCACACTATAATGTAGGAATTGGCCAATCAGATTTATTTGCTCAGTAATCCATGGAGCCATTTTAACCCCTGGGTGTACTATAGCTAAATTCTTTGTCTTAATGTTTTACATTACATACAAGATCCCACCCAACCCAGATTGCCAACACTGCAGGGATTTAGCATCACAAAGACTCCTGCCATATGGTATTTGTCTAACTGCAAGGGGAACGTTGATATGATACTGATAATTTTGTACCTATTTTAAACTATTGCTGTAATTCAAGGTGACACACAGATTTGTTGAGGAGCAGTCATTTTAGCTGAGAACACAAGATGTCACAGAAGATGAGACACTGAGAAAGTTAGTGGTGATATGAAGGAGCAAAATGAAGCCTACAGTGAATTAGTGGACTGCCTGTTCTGAAGGATTTCTACTGAAGCAGGTTGTAAGAAGCCATTTAAAAGCTGGTGTCAGATTTAAGAAGTCCTCATCAAATGTAAGAAAGGATGACAGTACATTAATTTTTCCATAGAACAATATATCACTCAAGAACGAGTCTTAAGAAATGAAAGATAAATGAAAAATGACCTGTTTTCAAGGACTATAGATTGGAGGATTGTGGGGATAAAAATAGTATCTCTGGACAAGCCACTAGCCATTGGTTCTTTGCAAAAAGACCTGCAAAACAACAGTACTGGAGCATCAGTCAACATCAATCCATATTGATTTTTTACTTTCAAAATAATTTGTGGGCTCAGCTCTTAAACAAATCCCCACTATGCATCACAAGTTAAATTAAAAAAAAAAAAAAAAATCAAGCAGGCAGTGAAACCAACAGCAGTTAACTGAGCAGAAACATAATGTTTGTGTGTGGAGAGATGTAAGTCTTCCTGCAGCAAGCCAAAAACAGACAACAGTAAATACTGATCCCCAGAGGACCGAGTGTGTCCGTGGTCTGTTGGCCTGTTTGTTTCACAGTACTTTTCTCTAAAGAAGGTGGCATCACTGAGAACACCCTGATTTCTGAACCTGTTCACCCAGTGAATCCTTACGGAAAACTACTGTACAGAGCGCAGTAGAGGGATAGAAGGGTGAAGAAAACAAAACTAATCATAACCACAACCCAAGCATCAGTCCCCAGGGAAACAAGGCATATCCCCCTTGGGTATAGTGCAGCTGTTTGGACATTTTCCATAGAAGACAATGGTCATATTGTAGATGCCTAAAGATAATATATGATGCTCTATAATCATACAGTACAAATTTCTGAGAGAGACCTCACCACTGACATGTTCCAAGAAAATTAACAAACCTATCACCAGACAAGTACATCAATATTGGATGATTCTGCAAAACCTGGATTTTGTTCAAGGACTGTATTTTTTTGATGTCCTATGCAAATACCATGTCTGCAGTTATTGGATGGTTAAGGTTAGGGAAATATCATGGTTATGGCAAAAAACAAAAACAAACTGCTGTTATGGTTTGGGTTGGGGTTAGGCAACTAGAGCACCTGGTTTAAGTTTAGGAAAAACTAAGGTTAATAAGAAGGCAAATATTAATTGTGGATCCGTGACAGGAAACAAACTCCTTTCTCCTGCATAAAAAGTCAGACATGCTACACCCTCCTCTACCACGCTGACTTCCACACCCTCACGTCTGAACTTTGCCTTCGTACATAAATCTTGAGGTGTGGAATCCAGTATGAACATAATTCCTAGAATACTCTGCTGAAAACTCTAGTGATTCTCTGGTAAGGTTATCAAAACATACAGGCATAACTTGTAACCTGTAAATGTCTACATAACTGGGCTCCTAAGGTGCTCAGTGACCTGGTGGAATCTGTCAGTGGTTTCTGGTGATGTTACTCAGGCTGCATCTATGGGGATTTGTAAGGTGCTCTTCTGTGAATCCTCCTTTCTCCGTTGTATGTTCGGTATATAGAACTCCTTCCCTACTGAACTCGAACTGGATCATAACTTGAATCGTTTTATATCCAAAGAGAAGCAATTTTGAAGAGTGATCAGTCATGTCATGGGTGATTAAATACCATTCATTAGAGTTTTGTCTAGTTTTTATAAGGTGCAACTAAAGATTGTTTTTATTATCAATAATACATTTTACCTAGTTTATAGATATGAGGAAATGGTGACAAATGCTGATCAGAATTTCACAGAGACCAAGTTGACTCCTTCAAATTATTTTTTTATCAGATCAACGATCCAAAACCCAAAGATACTCAACTTACAATAATATAAAACACAGAAAAGCAGCAAATACTTACTTTTGAAAAGCTGCAACCAGAAAGTGTTTGGAATTTTTTCTTGATAAATGACTTAGATGATTACTTGATTATCACATTGATTGATCAGTTCATTGCTAATGTTTTTAGGTACTTTTGTTATTAATTTGTAATCCGATTATTGTTTGTTTTGTCTAGTTGTGAATGTGTTTTCTTGTTACACTATTTTTTTATCTTTATGAAAGGATTGGGATTTGTAGACAGCATTATGCTATTAATGCTATAAATGTAACACTGGTCAATGCTGTGTACTTGTCCCTATAAACACTCAGATAAAAAGTAACCTATCCTATTGTGGTTAGTTCAGCTGACTGCAGTTTAGCAGCTACTGTCAAAGGATGAACTGCTATGTAATGCTCTGATGACCTAATTGGCAGTTTGACTGACAGTTCCCGTGTGGCAGTTTCCACTGTCCTGCACTCAGCCCTAAATCTAACTCACCACCGTGCTCTTTTAGCCAAACATTCCAACTAACCGCAAAAATCAGCTTCAAATTGAGGCAGCATGCCATTGTAACAATTCCCCTTTGCTGAGCAGTCCAGCTCAATCCTGATTAATGAGCTGGGGTCAGACTCTCCCCAGGAGGATGCCCCAATCATCTCCAATACTGTGCTTTTGGGAATATCACAATGGAGGTGAAGTCAGAAAAGACAGTTAGTGTTAATCACAATGAAGGAGCACACACTTTGATCTAAGCTCACCCTCTCTTCACTCTGCGTTTGTCTCTCTAGAGAAACAGGCGAATCCAGCAGAGACTAGTTAAGCCATGTTTAGTTTCTTCTCAAGGTTTGGCTATCATTATTGGTTCATGAATAAAAAAATATACCACAAATTTTCAATTGATTGTACAGCAGCAACAAAATGAAACAAAGACAATAATGGTGACTAAAATGATGATGTAGATTATGATGGTGGCCGTGATGGATAATCTGGTGTACAATGTTCATGATTGTGTAGATATTCACATATCATGAAAAACAAGGTAAATAGTCAAAACAAGTAGTAAAGATTATTTTTTATTTTGCAGCAACTCTGTTTCCTTGTTAATAATCACATCTTTCCTTAGAGTGATGTTCAGTCAAATCATTTGGCCAACTGCAGCAACTCATTATGTGTTTGTGGAAACCATTTGGGAAATTACTTTGCCTTTATTAGTGATTCTAGGTTTTGTGTGATTTGTTTGTGGTTTTGACTTTGCCCCTGTGCTGTTAAATCTTTAAAACCATGTGTTATTTAAAGATCAACATACTGGTTTGAAAGCCGTTTGACCACAAGTAAATATATGCTCTTTCTGTTTCATGAATAGAATAAATAAAACCCTGATTAGATGCAGCAAGGAAGCAGCTGTGAGACCATTGTGAAGGTAGAAAGTATGTCTATTATCAGCACTGTTTTGGGTTTAGTTTTTCTCACACCTCATCTCAGCTAGATTGAGAGGTAGAACAGAGAGCACAGTGAGAGCCTCATAAAACTGCAAAGCTGAGTTTTCCTGCCTCTCTTTTGTTAACAGCATCCTTTTGCCTGTTCATCTGTTTCAGGACTCAGATTCACTTCACAGTGGCCATTGATTTCACTGCATCAAATGGTGAGTGCTTCGACTACCATCACCCTGCTATGCTTCCATTTGTCATCTGATGTATGACTATGGCATTTTCCATGTATCAAAGAGAGGGCTGGATTTTTCTCCCTGCTTGTAATATTTTGTCTTTTCTCTTAAGTGTTCACATGGTATACAATGTCAGTGTGTAAAAAATGTCAGTGTATTTATTTTTTTTAGGAGAACAAAGAGGGAGGTCATAGCCAACGTAATTATAAATTGAATTTAGAAAACGTAAAAACAATGCTGCATCTATTGGAAAATACAAAGCAACCAATAAGATGTGTATTTAAAGGCACAGCACAAATCCTTCATAGTTAAATAAGGTAATCCTAATGCCGCATTCATGTGATTTCAGATTATTGGTTAACTCCTAATTCAGTCTGATGAGTCTGAAGGTATCTTATTCTCTCTGCTTCCACTGAATTGAGCATATTTCCTGCATATAATATTTTGACTTTTACTGATTCGTCCTTGTACAAAAGGGAATCGTGGAAATTAATATCTATTGGACATACACATCAAATTTGAGAACTCAAAATGTCACACAGACCTCATAAACATAAACAGCAAAATATGAACACGTTCTGTTTTTCTTATTCAGTAGCCATCACAACATTGCTCAAGTATTGCTAATAAGACAGACAGTCACATTGAGCCTCACCTCTGATTCACAGCATCCAATTTTGTCTTGGTTCACTCATGTTTCTCCTGCTGCACTTGCCAGTTCAGTCTCACTCTGCTGGTTTGAATCACAGACGCTGACTTTCTCTTGTCTTGAAAGGAAATCCTTCTCAGTCCACTTCACTGCACTACATGAACCCATACCAGATGAATGCCTATGCCATGGCCCTGAAGGCCGTAGGAGAGATCATCCAGGACTATGACAGTGATAAGATGTTCCCTGCCCTGGGATTCGGTGCTAAGCTGCCCCCTGATGGGAGGGTCTCCCATGAGTTCCCTCTGGTGAGTAAATTATGAGGTTATTCCAGACACTCAGGTATTAATTCAGCATCAGAATATTTGATTTTACTCTATGTTACAAAGATTTCGGGGCTCCCACTGGAGCTTATCTTTGAGTGTAAGCACTCATGTGTATTTATGCTCTCTTGAGCATGTATGGGAAAGCATGTTTTCATGTGCAATGAATGTGTGCATTTTTAGATGAATGCTGCTACACCTCTGACATGCATAATTCAGAGTGAATTCCATTTACCTTTTATAGTGCAAATTAGGTTCTGTAAGGCTGACGGATTCTTAAATCAATTTGGCTTCTCTCAGCCAGTTAATGTGCTTTGGCTGCTGCATAGTACAGCCTAATGAGGAGTCTGTCTGCATCTGCATCACTCCATATTTCCATTAGATTTCTCAAATTAAGATTCATCTCACCATATAATTGAAGCCTCATTCTTGCACTAGTCTTGTAAGTGTGGCTTGGTTAACGTAAAGTTATCGTCCATATAGTTGTTATACAGTATATGTTTGGTTAGAAATTGGCCTTGTAGCTAAGGCAGCTAACCTTTCAAAACATCTAGTCACCAGGAGTGTGTTCAGTTTAGCTTAGCTTTGACTGAAAGCAGTCTAAACTAAGTCTACAGCACTTTTATTTAGGCACTTTGTAAAGCGATGTGGCTGAATGGTGTGTGTATATGTAAGGTTCCTATATTGTCTATATATATGTATGTGTATGTATCTATATATATATATATATATATATATATATATATATATGTATGTGTGTGTACACTTTGACGCAGTGATGTAGAAGTGTACTCCAGGGTGTGTCAGTACACTGTGACATCACAGTGGGTGTTGGTAATGGTTGCAGCAGGGCAGACATCTGAACACACCTAAATAAACCCATCATTAATGTTGTTAAAGGTGCAACAGACTTTTAACCAGATAGGGCAGTGAAACACTGCTCTTTAGCCCTTTCTTAAAGCTACAATATGCAAGTTTCGGAAATCAAACTGGTGCGAACATGAGACTCAAAAACCAACCACTCCCACCCCTCCCTCTCCCTGCTCCGTCATACTCTGACCAGCCCCTCAACTACATCCTTGTCGTGTACGCTGTTTTGGCTAATGTAGGAATCGGGAAGTTTCTAGCGTGTGAGCCTCGAAGCCTTGGAGTGAGAATAGTAGTAGACCAGAAGCACATTGACGTATTGATAAACACCTGACTTTGCCCCCCTCTCTTCGGCTTAGACTTGCTCAAAAACTTTAGAAGGGAATATCTCTACACAGCTGCCAGGCTGTTCAATGTGTCTGGAAACACAAACCATGTTTTGTTGCATACTTCAACTAACCATATCTGATAGCCAAATACAGTATTTTCCTAAGGAGTTGTAGACCTAAAACAGAGCTAAAAGAGAGTGAATACTGAGCTGTATGTTCATCAGCTGGACAGAAGAACGTCTCCAAAAGAATGTAAATGTTGCTCAATAACTGCTGGCTGTGTAAATAAGCAGCTGTGTGCTAGTGAGTTCACCATATCAATGTAAAAGGTGATGATATGTCAATGTTATGTTCACTACTTTTTTCTACTGCCAGCAAAAGGCCATTGCAGGTTTAAGTCCTGAACACCATGTGGTACAACTGAAACACTGTTGTTATCATCAAATAATTGTTATGTCAAGCCCAATTGTAGTCCATTCTGACTGCCCTTTTTGTAGTTTTTGTACCATTCATCTTTTGTTTTTCTCAGAACGGCAACATGGAGAACCCGTACTGTAATGGCATGGAGGGGATTCTCGAAGCTTACCACCAAAGCCTTAAGACGGTTCAGCTGTATGGACCCACCAACTTCGCCCCTGTTGTTAATCATGTGGCAAGGTACAAACACAAATATCTGTCTCAGTGAATGTATCAGAGCAGAGCCTTCCTTTCCTTGAAAGTCAATCTGTGAATAATCATCAGCAGGCAGACATGCCGTCAGAGGTATTAAGAGAGTGAGTGATGGTCTCTCTATGAATTGAGCAGAACTAATGAAGGGAAAATAAACAATCAGCCTACAGGCTGAGATGAATAGAAATGGTAATAAGGCATATGTGGAGCCAGACATATCACATTGCAGATGCTACCTTGCTTTTTAGACGTCTAGTGTGGCGAAAGTGGTAAGGTAAGGTGGCGGGTTTGGCAGGGGACTTGTAAATGGATTCACGTCATGTAGCCTTTCAGATGTGTTGATGAGGCACATTATTCAGTCAATAAGCTTTACTGTGAATGGAGCACCATATGCTTTAATTCACCATTACAAACATCCTGTCATTTCAAATGGAGTAAATGCACAAAGTGAATTTATAGGATTGGCTACAAATGAGGCTGTACCACATTAAATACCCAGCAGATGTGAATTGTTCAAAATGGACTTCTGAAGGTTGAAACAGTGATGAAATTGTTACAATAAGACACAGATGTACAATGTTTCAACCTCGACCTGTGCTTTACTACTGTACGCTCTGACACAAGCTAGGACTGAGGTCCCAGAAATGACTTATGACTTGGCTTGGACTTGGTTATTTATGACTTAAACCCGGACGCAGGTTTGTGCACTGTGGACCTGAATTTGAGTCTTAGATTAGGTTTTAAGCATTTACCGGGGCTGTTAAAGTGAAGTGCTACTCGCCCTGAAAAATCTATCTTGCTCCAAAGCCACTGGTCAGTGGAGTTTTTGTCAATAATGGAATAATACTGAGGTTAAAGTCACAACTCTAATTCTAATAAAGTAGGTTTTATTATTACAACTGTAAATGTGAAGCTGTATGTTTTTCTTTGGGATTCCCGATCTCAAGTTTGGGAAGGGAGACCTTGAAATTTAAATTTGGACATGACCTTCAGTGACTTAAAGTTATATTTTACACCTGACAGACTGGTGACTGACTTGGAATGAGGAATAATGTGGTGCCTTGGTCAAAACATGAGGCTACTGCAACTTCTTTGCTTTCATCTAAAGCAGGTGAAGAGCTCTATGTTACCTGTTGTTATTTTGACAGTTTTATTTGTTTTTTTTCACTCACTCATGCAACAACCGCTATCGTTCCCCAAAATAAGAGGATACACACACCTACCCTCTCTAGTCCTGTTCATTTTCCACACAGATACACAAGCATAATGATTTTTAAAAAAGGATTTAAAAAAAAATCCCCCTGCAGACCTCTTTGTGTGATTTCAATGTATAAAAATGACTAATAAATAGAAATTTTAAAAGAATTAATACCCGATCAAAACTTTCACATTATGACTGTGAATAGTCTTGGTTAAAATAAATCTGAGATTTAATCCTTTTATATTATTACACTTTTTTACAATCTCCATGTCTAAAGGGTGCAGTATGACTAATGGTGCAGTAAAACTCAAATCCTAAAAATTATCCATAAAGATGTTGCAGACCTTGAGAGATTGCCAGGCTATTGAGAAGAAGTGAAATAAATCATCCAGTAAATCAGTGAAGAAAAGAGTAAAATGACTCTTTACGTGACCAGGATCAGACTTTAACATTACAATAGTCGGAGTTCAGAGTTTACATTCACTTTATGTTCAGCATGCATCACTAAGAGAAAGCTGATTCATTAATGAAAGCAGACAGAGCTATTCAAGGGGTAAAAGGTGTTGATGCCCACTGCATACTGTGTACTACATGTCTACTATGATGTTAAACGTGCGAATTCTTTGCTCTCATCTGTGAAGAAATCTTCCCAAATCTTAAAAATGTCAGTCATCTGCAATATTGTCTTTGGTGCTGCAGTGAGTGCTCTGCTGACGTAGTTAAATGTCTCCAGTGAGTTTGGCCCACATTGTTGTATGGCAAATGAGGAAGACAAATGTCTCTTTAATCTCCTGAACAGCAGTCATCGCTCTTGCCATTGTCACTGACTGGGCATGCTCTTTGATTAAAAAGTCAGCGCCTCACAGTCAAATCCACCAAACTGAAAGCAGGAGGAAGGGCTCACCTCCGACCTGTCCTTGGCTCTCCTGATGATTCCAAATGTTTTTTCCTCTTCCACCTCATCAAGTCTGGTCAATTGAGTGCAGGGCAATCAATAATGTTCTGAAAGAATAAGACTGCGGCACTTGCATAAACAGTTTAATAAATTATTCATAGAGCAGCCAGCGATGGGCGATTGAAACTAGGCCACACTCACTGTGGTGTCTCTGATGGGTTTCGTAATAGTGTCTGGATGGACCTCTGAGACGTGAAGAGCTAAAAACATATTTTATTTCTTTATATGCTTTTGTGTCACATGCTGGGGGGAGGGGGAAGTTTGTTTCTGAAGAACATGTTTTTGTTTTTTTTCTTCTCTGGCACAGTGGTTGCTGCTCTTAGATTTTCTCTCTGGTTGTTCAAACCAATCTCAGAGTTTCATGTAAATCCATGAACATGTAGTCTGCATCTGTTTTCAAGTTTGCTTTGCTTTAACATTGTCTGTGTGGGTCTGTCTTAAACCACTCTGTGCTGATGATTTCTCCGTTTCAGATATGCAGCAGCAGTTCAGGATGGATCTCAGTACTTTGTCCTGCTCATCATCACTGATGGCGTCATATCAGACATGGCTCAGACCAAGGAGGCCATAGTGAATGTAAGTGCGTCTCTAACACTATGGCCGGAGGACGTTCACCTCTCTCTCTCTCTCTCTCTCTCTCTCTCTCTCTCTCTCCCTTCACCTCAGCTCCTTAGGACACTGGCATCACAGGTGCTTTTAGCTTACTGTGGCACTGCTCTCAGGCTTTCTGTTACTTTGAGGGCTTTATAAGGCAGTAGCACTAGATTTGAGGATTTACGGGATGTTTCTGCTCCACTTCGTCTCCCCCCTGTGCTGGATTACTCTGTTGTTTTTTCCTTCTTATTGAGACCTTTGGGAGGCTGAGGGGCTCTGCTGAGATTCAATCTCAGGTCAACAGGTTCACTTTATTAAAGGCCAGGGTCTTATCCAAGTGCACCATCTGAGGCACCTATTTGGTCATTTTTCATAAAAGAAATTCATTGTGTTTGTCTTGCCTTTGCTGCATTCTGCATAATTTTGTGTCTTATGAAAAACATTTATAGTTGGAATATGTCTACAGTGGTAAGGCTGGAACTCAGTGAGTCATCGTCGACCAGGTACACAGTGCTCTGACCCCCAGCAGACTGGGTTTAAAGGGAATTTGCGACTGTTAATCAAACCATTCGAACAGCCACACCTTCCTTTTAAGATCTTGTCTGCTGTTCTGCACTGCTCGGGCCGAACCTGCTGTGTCCTGCTGCCACCTTTCACCTCTCAGTTTGGACCTGGCTTCTCTTTTCTCTGCCCACAGAGCAAAGGACCAAATGACCTGCTTCAATTGGCATTTAGCCTTTGCCCTGCAGAGATGAATCATAACGAAATAGATACATGCCACGCTCATCTTTGCACTGTGGCTTTTTTATTTGTGCTCTCTGATGCTGTGATGTATCTTTTGAGGTGTCATTAAAGATTGCACATGGCAGATTTCTGTTGGTAATGTTACAAGTACTGCTGCTGGCCAAACTGTACTGTAATATTTATTCTGGTTTCCTTGTTACCCAAACCAGCAGCGCTTAGCGTTCAGTGACTAACATGTCCACACATCTAACAGCACAGCCTCTGGGGTGAATACAAACTCCAACTCTTTCCCTGTGATATTTTTTCCTTTAAAGTCAAAATTTCATTTTAGGATTATAAATTATAAAAGAGGGTCTCTGTCTCTCTCTGACCTTGTATCCCAAAAAATAAATTAATTTGTCCTCAGGTATTAAATTATGTGTGCGGTTGTCAGTTTGTGAGGTTACTGGCTCGATTGGTAACTTAA
This sequence comes from Xiphias gladius, assembly GCF_016859285.1. Lineage (NCBI taxonomy): Eukaryota > Metazoa > Chordata > Actinopteri > Istiophoriformes > Xiphiidae > Xiphias > Xiphias gladius. The sequence goes on along the minus strand of NC_053417.1, from coordinate 13,863,875 downwards.
TAAAATCCATGAATATTTTAAAAATTAAACCAAACTTACAGGATTGAATTTGGCAGAGTTCATCTAACCATTTTGAATCCACAAAGCAAACGATTCACCTGTGAGGCCAAGTTTGGACATTTAACTGACAAAAAAATAAGTATTAAATTATTTATGATCTTTCACAAGAACAGATATTCTGCCACTGGATGTGCCTGTTTTGTCGCATTGTATTTCTTATTTTTAAAAACTTCCTAATCAAGACAGTTGGTTTACATGTATTTTATTAAATCCAACAAGAAAACTCTTCAGTCCTTCAGTACAAACTCATGCTATTCAGCAAAAATTTGTTTAGACCCACTGAACCCTGATTTTACAAAATATTACCAAATATGTCAGGATTGATTTTGTTGAAATGTACATAAACTGATGCATGAGACATCTAAAATATTTCCATTATTATTAAAGGAGAAAAGTAAAATCAGTAAAATCTTATTATGATAACAGGTATCTGTTGTCAGTGTCTGTATGTTTATTGTGGTTCTGTGCAGAGAGAGAAGGACGTATGAGTTCAGACAGATTGATGGAGTGAGAACCCCTGAGTGACTTTACAGTACATGCAAAGTAACAAATGATGTATACTGAATAATTCAGTTCTGGATACAGAATCTGATCTGGCATTTATAGGTATATGCCTTTGGGGTCTTCTGCTGCTGGAAAGGGGCAAACAGAATGCATGTATTTTTGTATAGAGAGCAAAAGGTCGTGAGGAATGAGCCTGGTGGAGGGAAAGAGAAAATGGGAAAAGAGATGGAGATGGGGAGAATAATGATATAGAACATGGAGAGGGTGGTCCTCCTCAGTCTGTTTATTCCTATCTGTGACAGGCCTCTCCCCTCGGGAGGTTTTTCCAGGAAAGCTGACCCACTTTTACCCCTGTAAATGTAATTCTACCGTGGGCATTTTATCATTCATTCATGCCAGAGCTTTCACATTCTCCACATCGGGACTGAGGACTAAATTCATGCAGTGGACTGACCTCCACACCAAAAACTGCTTGGAAGATAAACTTTATTAAACCTTTCTAATGTAGGTTTTGGTTTTGTTTAGATTGATGTTAAATAGATAGGATATGTGGCTTTTTTGTTCTGACATTGACAGTATTTGAGGCATCTCCGTATGCAAACATGATGTATAAATAATGTTAGACTGTGTGATGCAAGTGTGTAGGATGAAGAAATCATGTTTTATGAACATGATTTTTGACAGCATTTGACTTTTTTCATGTTTGTACATGTTATCTTTACTGTTTTTTCTTCCACTGCTCTTATTTGTGAACATAAACAAGCACATTGTGAAACCTTATGTACTTTAACTCGGTTGGTATTCCGAATTGTAAAAGCAGCCATTAAAATCTGTATACTGTATAGTAGTGAGCTAAAATATTCTGTTATATGCTGGCTGTTGTAACAACCTGGGGGCCCCTGAGTTGAATAATGTATTTTCTCTCAGTCCCTAAGAAACCCAAACTATCCCACATAATGTGATGTGAAACAAAGTCAAGAAACTTTTATGATGTTATGTATCATTTATGTTTATCTTATTTTCTCTTTTTCATTATTGTTTTTGTCTCTGGCTGCTCTGGGGAACTTGCTTTCAGAATAATACTGATATTGCAGAGTCGGAAGTGAATTGGGAGGAAAATACTCAGACAAAAACTCTGATGTCAGGCTTTTTTCAGAAAATACAGTTTGTGCTCTTTCCAGGTGTCTGAATGACAACTGACGGTTTGCTTTTTTTGTTCATGACAGGCAGCTAAACTCCCCATGTCTATCATCATTGTTGGAGTTGGTCAAGCTGAGTTTGATGGTGAGAACAGTAACTACAAAGTTCTTTGGGGAAACATCTGTAAAAAAAACAAACAAACAAACAAAAAACGGTGGAAACCAGTTTGTTGTGTCTTTGCATTAGAGGTGGTTTGTTTTTATTCAAACAAACTCAGCCTTGCCACACAAGTTATCAGCTATTCAACTCACAGTATGAACATATTTTTTTCCTTGACTAGTTTCTTGATTGACTAGAAATGAACATGTGTACCATTTGGATACAAAGGCATACTACAGATTATTTTTTGATAAAACATCTTTTCTCTGTAGCCATGGTTGAGCTGGACGGTGACGACATCAGGATCTCCTCAAGGGGGAAGTTGGCAGAGAGAGACATTGTACAGGTGAGGCGTTTCTAATGCTTGGTCTCACTCTCTGCTCATTACGATGAGGAAACGGCTCATTTCCCAAAGGCACAATGGTTGTAAAGTATCATTTTTGCTCCATTAGCGGACATGTCTGTAGATGGTAATGTTGCTTGTTTTATTCCAAAGCAAAATATATTGTCTTGAAACATGGCATGGATAGTCAAGGTCCTGTGAAAGTCATTTTCTAATCGTTTTGGTGACTCCCTGATCTTTTATCTAGAGCCGCCGTCAGGCCAAAATCTTTACTTGCACACATGTAATGTCAAACTCCAATGAGCATATTAGCATTTACCAAATACATTCATGCTCCCCAAGGATGAACTCTTTCCATATTGGACATTGCATGAGCTTTCTTCTCCACAGCCCACACTCGGCCCACAATGTCAACTTTGTACATGGGATATCAGACACTAATGGACAGAGACCCCTTGTCCTTTTGTCCCTTTGTTCTTGCCTTTCCTCTTCTTGTCCCTTGCTGAGGCTAAAATGTGAACCCTTTCCAACATAAAGTCTCACAATCGAACTGGCAAATTCATATGAAATTTTCTAGACACATTCATGCTCAAAAGAGGGAAGGCTTTTCAGATTTTAATTACTTCCTCACCTCTTCTCTACTGCCAATATTTTTAAAAAAAAATAATTAACTTTAAGTTTGATTTATAATTACGCCTCCTCAAAAATGTAACTACACGTTGGGGCTAAGGTGGCTACAAACCAACCATGTGGCGACAGCAAGTACTGTGATTTGTCAGCTTGGGCGGCTTGTGCTTCCTCCTAAAAGTTTCTGACGCCGCCACAGGTTGATGAGGGCGGAGACAACATTAAGGAAGTCGAAGAAAGTCTCAGAAATCCGCTGCTTTTTAGTAACACAAATCTTGCTAAGCTAATTATGCTGCAAGCTTCCTATTCACTGCAATCCCTCCTCTCTATCACAGTGAAAGAAACAACATAGACAAGGCAACTGCACAGTAGTTGTCTCCTAACCAGTAAAGAGGAAAGGTCACATGGAAGTTATGTAGATGTAACTTAGTTTATTTAAGTACCTGTGAAGCCCAAGTTGTTATATATCACAAAGTCAATGAAAGAATGTAAACACAGAAACATAGAGAATATAATTTCGGCACAATCAGGCCTCACCATGTATGATACGGTACATACATCTAGTGTAACAATGCTAAAAACTGATGCTAAATATGGGTCAAAACTTAAAGATGCCTGAAGTATCACATCATCTGTTAATGGTTTGGTCCAATACTGGAACCTACTACAAGGACTTTAAGCTTTTTGGACTAAATCCCAATACACGATTGCATACACGATTTTTCATAAAGTCATACCTTTCTTTCCCTTGTCACAACAGTTTGTCCCGTTCAGAGACTACATGGACCGCACAGGTAACCATGTGCTTAGCATGGCGAGGCTGGCTAAAGATGTACTGGCTGAGATCCCTGACCAGCTGATCTCCTACATGAAGAGCAGGGGGATTAAACCCAACCCCGTCCCACCAGCCTACTCACCCGACGACCTCCTGGCGACCAACCCCGTCTGAGTGCGCCACCCCCCCCACACACACACACACACACACAAACACACACACAGACAGGCACACACGCACACACGCACATACACATACACACACAGTTGGGGTGGTGCGGGGCTGGCATTGATTTGAAGCCGCATTCACCAACCGTCCTTTGAGGGGAAAATGGAAATGCTTTCGAGGCCCTTTCGTAAATATTAATACGGCTAAACAAAAAGATAATGAGACTCTCTTTCGGTTCAGAGCATTAACACTGTTTTTTTGGGGAAACCTGCAGATGATTAGGGAGTTTTTTTCTCTCTGGATGCTTGAGGATGAGAGGACTGAGAGGAGTAGAGGGAGGTTTTAGTTGTTCGCTGTCAAACCTGTCAAAGTGGTGATGTAATGGATAGCAAGTAAACCTGTAGAGAGGGCCTGTTTGAAGGCATACATATATTAAAATGTGCCAGTGTGTATCATGTTTGTGATACCTTTTGGAGTTGATGTGTGTTAAACTAGGAGATCATGTGTATGCTAATTTATTTATTTATTGCAGAAATAATTTATTCCTTTGAGGGGGTTTTAAAGGATGGGGATTAAAGTCATATTTCCCCTGTAGTTTTCCATCTTATATTTTGTGACAAGTATAATGAAAAAAAACCCATTTCTACTTTGATAAGGACTGTAATATAAAAGCATGTGATAAAACCTATTCAGCAGTTTATAAATCATTTTCACTGATGGATAATTTTTGATTGCAAGCTGTAATGTAGAGGACCTGCTGTGAGCTGCTGCCATACTAATTTTCCAGTGCCATGTCTTATACGTATTTCTAATGTTTATATTGACAGAATGCACTTATTACTGTCCAAATAAAAAGCACAAAGGTTATAACGTTAACAAGCTGAAAACCACTATTTTGAAAGAACCAACAGCTGCCACAATGAAACTAATGGAAAGGACACCACATTATGTTGTCAATATGGCTTTAACATCGTCTTCCACCATCATTTTACACAGGATGACAACAGCAAGTATGTTTATAAGAAAACTATTACACTGATGTATCAAAATTAACTGTGAATGTATTTATCATTAAAACAAACTATGTTACAGAAAAATAGATGAATAATTCAAAGAACATACTTGCTTTCCGTGTTATTCTGCAGACAGGTGAATTATACCGCTGAAGTCATGCTGCCAAATTTTATTTGTTATCTTGTTTGTTGCGTTTCTTTCCATTATATTTGTTGTGGTTACAGTTGTCTGGGCTTTTGCTCGGTACTTTTAAAGGATCCTAAGAATAAACTTATGAATGACTGATGTCAACTAATACCCACTTTTTTTTCCTCCTGAAATTGATTTTTTTCCCCAGAATGAAAAATGAACAATCACAAATCCTGCAACAAAGTATGAGATATTTGGGCGTTGAATGTTTTTTTAAAAAGTGATCTAAAGAAAACAAGGAGTGATTGCACAAAACAAGAACAGTCACAAGTCCCATCTTTTCTGATTCAGTAAGTGTCGTACGGGTGCATTGTGTCTACTGTGTTTTACTTTTTCAAATTGGTTTTGAGTGTTCCGAGATAACATTGTTTTACACTAATGCATGTCAGCCCATTTTATAACAAACCACTGGGATGCCATTTTAATAACTAAGACACAATTTCACAGTTTTATTTTACGATTTAATTCAATTCAATATATTCACATTTGTTCACTGAATTTCTTTTTAGTGACTGTATATACATTTTTTTCAAGACAGTTACAACCGTTGTGGCCAAGCTGTGTACATCCTAACTTATCTATTTATAATAGCCATTATTTTCACTAGTATCTCTCAGTCACTCAATATCTCGATCCAAATGTGCCTATTATATGGAAACATATCCAAATTCAGTTACCCAGGTGTTATTCTGCCAGCAGCAGCAGGTCTCATGTTTAAGATGTACACACAGAAAATATTGGTGACGATGAAACTGTTGCAAGATTAGGACTATTACAGCCTCAGTGACTGATTCGCACTGTCTCAACCGATGTTGTGTACTTTTTATACTTACAGCTCTTCACTGATGATATTTGAAGTAATGAAAGTTAACCGTGTCGCTGAGCCTTGTTGTACAATATTCAAAGTCAGGACTTGTTTACAATTCACCTGTGGCTATTTACCTTGCCTCAAGGAAAAAGTAAACATTCATGGGCTTGAGTTTATTTTTGATCTGTTGTGTTATTCGGCCTTACTTTCTAATTACAGAGTTTCCCTGAATGACACTGGAGAACTAACGTTTACAAAGATTTGTTGTGGTGTTCTCTGAGAATGTGAAGCTCTTATTTCTCACTGTTGTTACACTTTGTTTTGTGTTTACGTAATTTATGTTGCTTTACGATCTTCGTAAGCCATTCAATGTTCTTCTACTCCCACTGCTTTAGTGCTCTGAGAGAACAGAAAGTCTGACGATGTAGCAAAAACTCAGTCCAGAGGCAGTGAACTGCTTCTATCACAGGCCCAGCTTCATGTTTCCTTTTTTTTTTTATGTTCAAATTTTTCATTAGAGATGACATTTATCCTTCAGATGACAAAGCGGCATTTAATCCGCTGCCAAATTCTCTTGTTCATCAGAACTGAAATGAGGCCATTAAGTTTAGTGACATAACACTCATAAATACCAGTATACCTCTACAGAAAGCCATTTAAGCCAAAAAGAAATAATTAATATACACTGAATACATTTGTTAATCAGTATATTTAAATAAGTATTATGAATTACCAACTTAAATATTAAATTAAAGATATGTGATATATTTACTTTGCAGGTAATCTCTTTAAATTCTACTTTTCAAAGTGATTTGTATTATTTTCACATTTATCATTTCAAACAATTACAAGGCACTCATTACTCAGAAAGTTAACTTGGGAAAGTTTGTCCTTCGGCAGTCATGGGTCAGCTTCAGCATGCAGCTCATAAACTGAGTGTGATCTAGGTCTATGAGAAAAAGAGGAAATGAAAACGTGAAGTGGAGTAGGGTCGTATGTTGTGTGCACATTTCAAACATATTTCATGCAATTAATACTAATCAGAAATAAGTTAAAGTAGGATGAAATGGCTTTTTTGGCTGTTCTACTAAGATTACAACAAGCTGTACTCTTTTTTTTTTTTTTTTTTTCTTTCTTTTTTTTTTCTCCTGAGGCCTGTTCCACAAAACCCCTCAAAAAACTACTACCCTCAGTAGTAAACAAATTCAATAAATGTGAAATAAGCACAGTAATGACACTTATGCAATTGTGAAACATTAAATTATTACCAAATATATTTTTCCGTCTAAAAGATGTCTTTCCAACAATACGATTATTTATTCTCTCTTGGTGGAAATGGCTTGATTATCGCTTCATTTAGAATTTTCTTTGAGGCTGAGCTCTAATTATGTATATAAGCTCCATATAAAGACTATTCAGTGCCAAAATGTGTTCAGATGAACTTGGCCTCTTTAGACAATGTGCATGTTTGTGCCAAAATGGCAGGAAGTTTGGTAGTCTGCCTTCATCTCACCTGATTAGTGCATCTGCCATGTGCTTCGTTTGTTACTGTGGGTGTTATTTAGAGATAACAGCCACTTCTAGCATGTTGCATCTCTGGGTTCTTCCCATCCGTTCCTATGAGACACATACTGTATGGTTTCTTCTTGCCACTTCTCCTGTTTTATCCCAGGTTGTTTACATACCTCTCTTGGTCTCTGACTTGCATGCTGAATAATTTCCAAACCAGGTGTTGGACATGATATTGTCGTCATACTGTGGTTTGTGAAATGCTTTGTAATGGATTGCCTTAATTTAAGATTAATAAAATATTGACAACTTTGGCAGAATGCAAGATGGATTTTTTGTGTGTTTGATCACTATGGGATCAATTTTTTACCACTTGGGGCAGTGGATCCTAGCTGTGAAGAAAACACTGACATATCATCACGATAAACACTAGATTCCAACACTCGGGAGTAGCCAGAGCGAACTGGTTCGGGATAGGGATAAGGTTAGGTTCAGGTTAATGTTCGGGGAAACATACTTCACTTCCCCTGGAATCTACTCACGACCCATGGAATCTAACTCCAAATGGTGAACGTGTTAGCAAACAGTTGCTTATTTACACATCCAGCTGTTACAGAGAAACATATTATTTGTTAGAGATTGTTGCACTGCACAAAACTGCGAGTATATAATTTTTGAAATAGAGTTTGAATATAGCTTTTGAGTATTGGGCACATTTTCTGTTTTGATTTGAGACCCCTAAAATATATATACACTGGAAATAAAGTTTTGGAAATTGCACAAGTTGTATTTAACTATTGAGAATTTCATAACGTGAAATTCAGTTCACATAAATTCAGAAAGATGGTTTTCAAAGTCAAATACTTCAGTGCAATAAATTCGATGGTATTTAAATTTAAACACTAAGTATTTAGCAGTTATCGCATTTCAAACTTTGGCATTTAGTTGCTGATATCATTCAAATAATTATGGCAATGATTTCCTTCCATACAGAACCAGATATAAGTTGGGTTTTTTTTAGTTTTTTTTAAAAATTCTGTTCATTATTCCTGATCGTCAAAACCTGATGCCCACATCTCAAGCAGGAAATAAGCAGGAGGCAACAAAGGTCTAGAAGGATCACTTTCTAACGCCACACCTCCAGATTTTTTTTTTCATTTTAAAACTTGTAGTATTCATCCCCAAACATGCAGTGGTACTCCCCAAAACCTGTAAACTGAGTTTGATGTGTAAAATCAATGGAGTTCCCCTTAAAGCTCAGCTGTCTTAACTATATTTTGTTTTTTTTAAGATGATTGATTTGTATCTACACATCTATCCCCCAGAGAGGCTAGTGTCCAATCAGCAATGAACGCTCGCCTCTCACAGAATGTGTTCCCCTTAGAAATGTTTTTTTTCTCCCTCTAATAAGATGCACTGCTTTCAAATCAAGCTGTCCACCTGGGTAAAGGGAGACAGCAGCTGGAGCCATAAATTACCAGCCTAAAACAGCGCCAACTCCTCCTTTGCCCACCCACTTACTGCCTGAACAATAACCCCCAACTGGCAGCCAGGAAGAAAATCAACTGCTAATGGCATAGAATTATACCCTACTTATATATAATATTTCACATGCATAATATGCAAAATCATTTAGTACTGCTCAGAATGAATTACTCCAATTATTCTGGACCTCTGGCAGGCAACATTTTATGAGCCAAAATTGATATTGAAAAACCTGCTCACAGCAAAGACACTAGTTCAACATTTTGGGAAACACACGTATTCACTTTTTAATGCAAAGATTTAGATTAGAAGGTTAATACCAATCTCGCATCTGTACAATCAATAAAAAGCTTAGCGTAGCATTAAGACTGAAAACGGGAAAACACTTGCCTGGCTCTGTCCAAAGGTAAAAAAAAATCCACCTAACAGCATCTATAAAGCTCACTGATTAATACATTATAAATTGTTTGTTTCGTCCGTACAAAAACCAAAGTGTAAAAACGACAAATTGTGGTTTTAGAGGGTATTATGTGCCGGATTCTTTCTTGGCCGGGCGCCATGACTTCCTGAGGTCCTATCGTCACCATCAGAGACTCCTTTCTCCCTGTTTCCAGTCTTTGTGCTGAACCAAAATAACCCAGCTTCATAATTATGCACCAGATATAAGAGTGGTATCAATCCTGTCATCTAACACTCTGCAAGAAAGCTATCGACCTTATTTCCCAAAAACTTGCCCTAATCAGAGATCAGGGCAGACCTGAGTCTCAGTATTGACCTGGAAACCAGCCAGAACCAGAGCACTGCCAGCTCTGCTGTGTTAAAACAGTCCCCAGGTCCTGCAGCAGCAAGGTAAGCTGCTTCCGATGGTGGGTGGGACAACATCCAATAATTTTTTATCAGGTTGGGACAACTGAAAACATATGTCTATTTCTTTTCAGGTTTGGAATTGGAGTTAGTGGGGAGGGTCGTTACAGCTTCTACTCTTCACTTCTCAGATTAACCGTATGGGACACAGTAGCTCTCTTTCGTAACCTGTCTACTCTGCTGCTCAAAAATGAACTGCCCTCACCTCTGCGCTACAAGACAGGCCTCGCTCAGCAGCACAAATGGACTCACCGCCACGATTCACGAACCGCCCCTGCATTGGCTATAAGTCATCATTAGGCCACCATAAAGAATGATATTATAAGAATGAGTGAGCTTTCAGTGCACTGTAATGGAGCCAGAGTGGAACAGTGGGAGGTTTCCCATTACTGCCACTATGAGATAATGCCTTGGAGATTTGTCAGCCGGGAAAGCTGTCCACATTGCAAATAATTGTGATGAATCAACTTAATTAATATGTCAAATTCACTAAAAAGAAAAACACACATCCCATATGTTTGTTTACCTGTTCATTTTTCATTCAAAACTAAAAGACGCTGGATATAACCTTGGATATATCACATCCGTAAATATCACATCTTCTACCTTGAAAGGATGAAAATTGACATTAAAAATAACACAGAACTAGTTAATGGACTGACCATGCACATTATTAACATCAACAAATACAAAATGGAGAAGAGCTTAGTACCTACACTAGGAGAGTGCTGTTTTCTCAGGGGGGAGTCCAATGTACTGAATATCATTACATTCTGTCTGAGTGAGGCTTATTTACTGTTTTCTGCGTGCTGGAACAGCATGTTCCCCATAAAAATGTATTTCCATTATGGACAATAACAACACCGAAATAGAAAATGTCAGGAATATTTTAGTGATTCTGTTCAATTCTACATGCCAGCACAAAACTGGACAGCACAATAAGAAGGCAAATAACCCAGTCTGAACCTGTTAAACTGAATAACAATACAGTTTTAATTGTCTGCAGAGGAGAAAAGAGTTTCAATTATCCTCTTACCTTAAACTGAATGTCTGTGCTTGACTGTTCGGACAAACCAAAAAGTTTGTCCACAGTTTTCTGTCATTGTGCAGACCAGTTAGTTAAGAAAATAATTATCAGATTAATCGACAATGAAAATAATTGTTAGTTGCAGCCCTAAATGTATTGTATTTATGTATGATATATTATTTATGCAAATTTGAGAGGGAAAGACAGTGAAAGTGTTACTAATAAATCAGAAAGGGAAAATAAAATGGCAAAATTAAAAAAAAATATATTTTAGATTAAAAGAAGTATTAAAAAAAGAATATTTCTCTTTTGAGGGACAGTATGAAAATTATTGGGGTGGGAAGACGGGGCTGAACTTTATGCTTAATGTTTTAAAATGCAATACCCTCCGCTGCATTATTTATGTTTCCTTTGGACCCTCCCATTGACTCAGGAACAAACTGCAAAACCCTCCCACCAATATCTTAAAATGATACAACAGTAGGCTACTGAGCTGGTAAAAAGTCTTTAAAAATAAATATCAAAAAAAGAAAAAGAAAAAACATAAACAATCTAAGAAAATGTGCCTTGATTTAAACACTTAATACCTCAGTAGAAAATGAATTTTCACAATGTGCCTAAACAATACGCACATTAAAAGTGAAACTCGCAACTACTAAATTTACGGCAAACATATGACACATTACGTTTACCAGATATTCCAGCCACCTTCTATGTTTGAAACAAAAGACTGCTACACCACCAGCAAGCTCTGCTATTATGCAAACAGGAATTTGGTTCAACGTGCAAAGTGGAAATTTTTTTTTTTTTCCTGTCCTCCCAAGAAAAATGTCGGTCGTCTCAGCAGGTGCCCCAGAAACGACATATGTTTATATTCAGGTGACAAAGTCCACATAGGGAAGTGGCTGGATGTATGGGTGAGCAAAACATTGGACTTGAACACAGGAGACAGCTGTTCATTTCCCGTTTGCAGTCAAAGTTGTTTTTTTTTTTAAAGCATAATCACAATCATTCCCTCACCTTAACCATGTGTTTATTATTGTCAAAATATGACAAAGCTCCCCTCACCTTAACAAAGTAGTCATTTTAACCCAAACCATGATATTTCCCTAAACCAACCCAGCATGCTCCCTTCATAAAACAGGATAATTTACAATAGTGATTTTTAATGGTTTTGGCAAATATAGTCCTGTTGATGAGACTATGAATTGTTCTAGAGGTTAGGACATATTTTGCTGCTAATTTGACTTGTTGTCAAATTGCCCGTGTACTTAAAACGCAGCAGTAAAATTGATCATATTGGTAACTTTTTAAATTGTAAAAAGAGATAGGAATGACATCTTTTTTGTAACTATTAGGACCTTTTTTTTTTATATATAAAATAAATGTCACCAGGGAAGGCTGGATCAAAGTACAAATATGGCTTTAGAAAAAAAAAAATCCGGCTGTGCTTCCTTCAGTAAAAATAAAAATGACAGTACCCTCCCCCTGTAATAATTTTCCTACAGTCCCTTGAACTGTTAGATATCCACACTGACTCAAACTGACGCAAATCAAATGGCTGTTACATCTCCGAGTGCTGACGCTTCCAGCAGCTATCAACCATTTCAGTGGTGAGAACTATTCCCTGGTTGATGTGTGCCATTTAGCAGCAAAACTGGAAGTGCATACACTTCCCAGCTTGACCAGCCCTGTCATGCGGTAAAAGGCTTTAGAGGGGTAGGGGGTAGTTTCACGTATGGCTCAGATAATACTTCCTACACCGACAACTGCTCTCTCTGCTGTGCCCTCTTGCATGTATTTACTGTACACCTTTCGATTACATCTTCAGTGTCTCCGGGCCAGGTCTCTAATCTTCGTGGCTGAAGGAGAAGGAGAAGAGGAGGCTGGTAAAATAATATATATGGGAGGAAGGAGATGATAAAAGGGAGGAAGGCGAGGGGTGACTTTAAAGATGAGAGAGAGGAGCATGGAATGGGAGGAAAAGCTGGCAGGTGGAGAGAGGACAGAGGGAGAGGGTGGGAGGCTGGAACGAGGAGAAAAGGAGATTAGAGAAAGCACAGAGGAGGGAGAAGGAGTGTAGTGGGGAGGAGAGCATAGTAGGAGAGAGGAGGGGAAGATGGAGCCCCCCCATAGGGAAGCACTGTCTTGTGAGTCATCCACAAGCAGCTGGATCTGGGCCTGTGTAAGCCAGAGACTCCCTCCTTTGGCCTTATGGGATATTAACAAACAGGGAGTGATGACTGCTCCTTGGATGAAGAGAAAATAGAGGGGAAAAAAGTCTCTTGGTGACTTCAGGGCTGCCTGACTGTGGCTCCTCTGATGTGAAAGAATGTGTTGAATGAGTTGGACTGTACACTGCAGCGCTGTTGTTCTCTTCTGACACTCAAAACTTGATACATGCAGAAAATCCTGAACGTTTAATGATGAAGTGACAAATATTCTCGGCTGAGATGTGTCCAGCAGGAGGTTGAGCATGGTGGAGAACTCCCAGTTTTTAATGATGGTTTGTGGGAAAGAGAACTGCTCGAAATGATTTTAGTTCCTATTGCAGCTACATTTCTGAAAATAATTGCTTTTTTTCCTTTTTTCTATTGCTTGAATTTGGCAGTTTTGTGACTGCTGTGCTAGTTCTCATCCATCTTACTCCTGCTCATCCTTGTGTATTTACCCCATCAGAAGATACACAAACACATACAGTACATTGCCATATGTGTGTGCATGTACCCCCCCCCCACACACACACAAAACCACTGGCAGAGGCAACAGAAATAGCAGTAGACTGTGAGCAAAAAGATAACAGCCTCTGCTGCTGTGTGGGTTTGACACAGCTCAGCCTCATCATTCAAACTCTCTGTGACAGTCTAGGAAGAAAGGGCTGAGAGAAATCACAACAAAGTGCAGAAACCGATGGCTTTCTTATTGTCTACTCCAGCTAACTGAAAGAATTGCGCCGCTCTTCTGATATCACCTATAGTGAGCTCTGAGCTGGCTGTCATCTCCCACACAGCTCTGTCAGAACGGTGTTGTTTTATCGAAGAGCCGCTGAAAACTGACGCTCTCAGCATTTTGAGACGTTAAAGTGGGAACAAAATAGGGAATCATGTTTTCTCTGAGTCCCAAGATAAAGGATCCCCTGTTGCTCATTGGTTTCGCCTCCAGGAACGTCCTTGTTTCAGCTGTGTCATGTCAAGCGGTCTGTCATGTTGATACATTTGGTTTAGCTGTGCTTCAGACCAGTGAAGTAAAGATGTGATGCTTCACTGGGACTGAGGACTGCTTTCTGCATCATGGATGAATGTTTCTCTAAACCCTCCAAAACCTATGACCCAAATGGTCATGGACTTCATTGGGTACTGTCCATGGTGCTGAAAAGCCACACATACATGTACTGTGTATAGAAGGTTTTCGAGGGGTACTTGTACCTCAGTGGTGCTTCTGCAGTTGCCAGAAAAAATATATATATATTCACATAATGAGTCAATTGTAGCACCTGAACATTACTTGTTGTAATTGAGAATGCATGAAAACTAGTCAGCAAGTGAGCAGGGAAGTCTGAAATGCTGTAAGTCAGTTAGCTAAAAATGGAGAAATGGTTTCGATACTTAGCTAAAAGCAGTAGATCAATTGTTAAATGCGAGACACCCAGCTTCTGCCACCTATTCCCTGACTGCTCAGTTGTATGAAAAAACTATTGTAACTATCCATTTTTATTTCATAAAAAGCATTAAATAGCATCCAGTTTAAAATCAGTTCAAATATACACATTTGTCATGTGACGGGCGGTGCCAATTGAAGAGGGACTTGAGATCGTCTGGTAGGGCTGTGAGGGTACATCGGACCAAAAAAGGTTGTAAATCGATGGTCTGTGAGGTTAAAGTGCAGAGTATCAGGATTCATTTTGAAGGGATTTTCACCAATAACAGATGAAGACGGGGACACAACTGTTTGTCTGTTGTCTTAGTGATACACTGAAATACGGAGGGGACAAAACATGATCTTGACAATAAGATATTTAAAAAGTTTGCTGATGTTTCACAATTATTCTTAATATTATTTTTTTAACATAAGTTATCTATATATACAATACAGAATTTATCACAGAAAACAACACTACAGTCATTGTCACATCTTGACTCAAACCACAAATAAATTGAAAATGAACAAATCCTACTGCTGCCCTGTTCTGAGAGTCAGGCAGCTTTACTTTACCACAGCAGCAGTGAATCTGCAGGCCCGTAAGAATTTGGGACCCCCTGTGATTTAGTGCTTCGATACCCAGAGCAGAAGTTTGGTTTGCTGGCCTGTCAAGTGCATTAACTTTTTTATTCGTGGTTCTTGGGGAAACTGAATTTTACTCCCTAGTAACCGTTGAAGAATGTATTGAGAGCTCTTGGCAGAGCTATAAATTATACAGCTGGACCCACAAGAAGAAAAGAGAAACAGCCTAAAACACCCAAAGCCACACTGTGATTCTGGGTGAATTTTGTTGACATACACCTTGCCCAGCAATTGTTTTTGTTTTTAAAGTTGTAAACTATCAGATACGTGATGAGGTAACTGGAGTCTGTGTTAATCAGATCAACATCCTTAACAGAAATAAACTTGAAGGGAATGGCAAGTAGCCACGGTATTCTATAAGCAGTTTTGTTCCTGGTAAAAGGGCTTGGCTTTGCAGGTAGCACCATCCTCATGATTTCCACTTTGAAGTAATGGCATGTGTGAGGAATCCATTACTTTAGCCCTAATACCCTGCTGGGATGTTTGTGGGGGTATGTTACGCTCCATTTCCTCTCATTTCCTAGCCTCACTTCCAGAGCTTTATATTCTTTCAGAGTGTAAGAAAAGAAAAACGTTTCTTCCTCCCAAATTAATGTTATTTTTGTAGTCACACGCATTTTCCATTTCTGCAATACAAGTGCACTGCCTTAAAATAACATCTGGGGCTATAGGAATGCAGGGAAAAAAAGCAGGCTTGTGTAAAATATGCAGGAATCTTAAAGCAAATTCAGTCTCGGGTGTTGTTTTCTCCTGATTAAAATTCAGCCAGACGCAGGAGTACAAGAATTCGTACCCCAGGGCTTTCAAGGAAGATTACAACCGACTATAATCTAAACCACAATATCAGCAAACTAAAACAATCCATCAGTGTGAATCTGATTATCTGGAGTTCCTACAGAGAAGGTTACATACTCTGCGGGGCAGTAGAGTCATCTTCAGTGGTGGAATGTAACTACTGTAAGTACGGTACCTAAGTATAATTTCAAGGTATTTGTACTCTACTTTAGCATTTTTTTTTTGCCACTTTATACTTCTACTCCACAACAATTCGGAGACAAAGGCTTTTAACTCCATTACCTTTATTTGACAGCTTCAGTTAGTTGCATAAAAAAAATATGAAGATCTTATAAAACAGGACGCTGTGCTGCAGATTAAACTCCCTCTCAGTATATACAGTTACATTAGAGCTGAAATGATTAGTTGATTAACTAATTGAGAAAATGAACTGGCAACCATTTAGATAATTCCTTAGGTCATTTGTCATCCAAAAATGTCAAACGTTTACGCTTCCAGCCTCTGAAATGTGAGGATTTGTTACTAAATATTTATTTTATTTTTTTAAGATTTTTAGGTTTGGGCTATTGGTTGGACAAAACGAGCATTGCGAAGGTGCCATGTGGTCAATTGTGATGATGCGCATTTCTCACCATTTTCTGAATTTTTCCAAACCAAACAATTGATTTTTTGAGAAAAAATAATTACTTGCAGTTTTCTGCATTGAATGTGTTTACTTTGAATACTTTATTATCAATTATACTTACATGCTTTCAGTTAATTAACATTTTCAGTGTGGTATTAGTACTTTGACTTCAGTAAAGGATCTGAATACTCGCTCCACCACTGGTCATCATCAGCATTCAACTGCACACAGTTGCCCCGGAGCCTGTAGCCGACTGTTAATCCCCGATCTCTCTCCTCCCTCTTGCAGGAGCCAGTCATTCATCCTTCATGAGCACAGAGGAGACTCCTGATGGCAGCTCATGTCAGCCTGACAACCCAACGGTGACTATATGATGTCTCGGCATGATGCTACTGAGGTTTCTGAACTTCACACAGACAACTTTTCATTAGACAATTTTTCAAAGTTCAGGCTAATGGGAAGTGCTCGGATCAGGGCCAACTACAAAATGATCTTACAGCTAGATCTATTATACTGTTTGTTAAGAGCGATTACACTGCACACGGTTAATGTTGTTCTGGGGAGGTGAGGAAGAGGAGATGTTGTAACACAGCAAATGACTGTCCTATTTAACCCGTAACAAGGCTATTAAAGCTTTGATGACATACTATATTCTAATGACTTAACATTCTTCTATCTAAACATTACTTTTGTGTCAATTTAGAGCCCACCCTCTATTCCAGTTTGGATTTAGGTCTCTATGTACAGGTACAGGTACAGGTCATTGTTCATTACTGGACGGTAGATGAGACTCTCCGTAGTTTTTACTCAGCACCAGAGAGCTCGCAGACATCCAAACTACCTTTCTGTGGTGGTTAAAATAAGTGACAGCTGGTCCTGCTCTGTAGTCAGGAAGTGCAGCATGCATGCTTCAATACTGCGCTCTCATAGACAGAGTCTTAGTATGAATGTGTAAAAAGATTTAAATTGGTCAGAGCTTGGTTTTCACAAGCAGACCGAGTCAGCTTGGTTCTGTGTGCCCTAACTGCTGTCATAACATTTTTATCTTAATTTGCAATACAATGTTAACATAAAAACCATGTAGGGACAATGGGATTTAGTTGAGAGCCGAGCCATTACTGCTCAGCATGCTATTAGCTACCAAATATACACGATTTTATTTATTTATTTGTTTGTTTTACAAAAATGAGACATGCTGGAAAAACCTAAACGCCTATTTAAATAAGATGCAAGACTCAGAGTAAAAGCTCCTGCTGACATTTTTTAACAAGCTACTGCCATCTTACGAAAGATAACAACACTGCAGCAGGAAAAAGCTGTGATTCCTTTGCTTACATGTACAGTAGCTGCTAAAAACAAGTCTCTGTGCTACAGGTCTTTAGTTATCAGGCTTAAACGTGGAAATTTGAAAGGGTCACCAAAGCACATTAAATTGCAAATAATCTGTAATTTACTACGGAATCAATTGGCACATAAGGAGCCTGCATTCAACACAGTTACATGTATTACAGTTTGCTTTTTCTCTTACTTCACAATACATTAATCTTTCTGGGGAGACATTTTCCTTTATCATGAAGACAATGCTGCTTTGTTCATGAATATGAAACATAAAGGCAAATACAGTATGTAGTAATGCATCACGTTAAACACACATTTTCCTATTAGAGCCTATTAAAGCCAAAAGTATAATTTTTTTTCCCAAACATAAAGGCAAAGTGTGGCTTCGTAAGTGTTAAAAGGTCAATGAGATTTATAGAGTACTGTTGTCCAACAGATAAGATTTGGGATTAACACCGCCAGTGATGTATTATATTCCCAGACGGCAGCTGAGCTGCACACCGCTGGTTTATGTCACCTCTAAGCAAAATGTGTAAAAAGGATAACAGCAGCTACTTTTTGGAGTTGGCAAAGGTGGTCATGAGGAACAAAAAACACTATGAAACACACATCACGTGTTATACAATTATACTCACATTTTTGAATAATGACCAGTTCCTTGAAAGAAAAAAAAAAAAAAAAAAAAAGTCAGGCTGAAGGTTTTTTTGGAATTGTTTCACACTACTTTTTCTTCAGTGGTGGACTAACAAAGAAAAGAACTATGCCATAGCTGCTAAACTCAAAACTCAGAAAGGCGTACAGTTACAAAGACAATCACAAGAAGCATTGGTTTGTTTTTTTCATTAAAAAGTACCAGTGCAGCAACCTCCTCTTGACTCAAAACTGCAAAATACAGATGATACCAAAACCGAACCAAACTTACTCAAACAGGGCCTTATTCACACAGAGTAAAAATATAAAAATTAAAGTTTAACTGAAAAAGGCTCTGCTGGCATATGGGAAAGACATTTTTCTCACTTCGTATTAGCTTTTAGGCTAAAACTGAATTCAGATTTTGGCTCATAACTCATAGTTCTGTGCAGCAGCAAAAACATCTCCATCCACTTATATTTCAAAGCACTACAACACCCCCTGACTCTCATTTTCAACTGCTCAAAAACTAAGAACGAAAAAATGACCAGAGTTTCAAAACAGCTGGTTCTCAGGGCGAAAAAAAGAAAAAGAAAAAACAAAACAGAAATACGCTTACTTATCTATATTGTGAAAATGTGACTTTCCAAACATCAGTTACTGACTACTGTAAGCTGTGACTCAGCCTGGTCCATTGTATACATTAATATACCAGTCCATAAAGGTCTCTGATTAGTTTTTTCCACCATAACAAGGAAGACCATTTTTTGTTTTGTTTTTTCAAATGAGAAATGAGGATGATTTATTTTAACCACCGAAAGCTGCCCTGACTTACACTTCCACGTTCATCACCATCATCTACAGGTCCGGTCCAGGGACCAACTTGTGACTTTTGATTAGAAGTCTGCTTTTCTAAACTCCATGCCACCCACACAAAATGGATGCATCACAAAGAAGATTATACAAAGTAGAACGTTACCAAGGGCAGAGCACAGAAAATAGTGCCGTGGCTTTAAAGTGCTTATGTTAACACACAAAAAACTCTAAAAGTCCTCAAAAGCAAGGCAAAAACTTAAATGTCAGGTCACATTATTTGCCTGAGATGTCGTCCTCTTTTGCATCATATAGTGGACAGAGGGGGAACTGTTGCACAAAGCTCTGCTGCAGGAGGCCCCAGGTCTTAATGTCCTCCTCTGTGAAGAGGGGACTCTTTAAAAATCTGTTTTCAAGCTCCTCTAGACACTCCTCCCGCAGGTCATTCAAGGAGCTAGATGAACTGCAGGAATTGTTATCGGGGCTGTTCTGCAATAATGTCATACTGTTGTCCTGATCATTTTCATGTTCGTTGTGCTGACTCATGTTATTGTCATTTGACGTTATGTCGTCTTCCCAATCGATTCCATGTCCACTGTGCTGACTCAGGCTATCGTCGTCTGACAGCGTGTGGTTCTTCTCAACATTTCCATGTCTGCTGTGTTGACTACTGTAATTTTGACTTGATGCTGTCTTGTTGATTATTTTGGCGTTAGTATCAAAAGGCCTTCTCATGGTCCTGACAGGCTTTAAGCAGGCCTTGGTGTTTGTCCGAATCTCCACAGGAGCAAAGTTACTCTGGGTGAGCTGACTGAGTGGCACTGACTCTGCCATCATCATGTCTTCAGAGACTGTCTGGACAATGTTGAGACTCCAAATGTCTCCTGCCCCTCCTCTGTTTTTGTTTGGGGTGAGTCTCTTGCTGATGTCAATAAGGATACAGTCAGAGTCCTTTTCACTACTTTCTGTGTCCATTTCTTCCTCAGAAGCATCCTGCTGCGGGCATTCTGCTCCCCAGACATCTTTGCATGACCTCCTGGATCTCTTTGCAGGAGACTCAAATACCACCCCTTTGGGAGCAAGAGGTCGGAAGCGTCTACGGTGAAGGCTGGTGTATGCTGATGAGCTGAGGCGGCCCTCAGGCTGTCCAAACATGTAGTGTTGGACTGACTCAGGCACCAGGATTTCATGGCGCTTTTTGCTGGGCAGTAAGGCAGAGAGACTTCCAGGTACATAGTTTCCTACAATGGGTACAAGGGAGGTAGGTTTAAGCGCAGAGACAAAATCCTCCAGCTCTTGATAAGAGGAGTGGTCTGAGTAGGGCACCACATGGACATTGGGGTGGAAGGAGACCAGGGGCCTGCTGGTGGGCAAGATGGCCAGAGTGGGTTGTTCTTTGTTCCACTCGTGCAAAGTGGCAGAACGGATCTCTGACTGCTCCACGGCTCGGATACGACCGGCTCCCGGGTCAGTGGTGAAAACGTCAGGCAGCTCCAGTGCTTTGAGGGTCTCCATCCTCTCAAAGCTCACCTCGATCCAGGTTTTAAACTCCATTGCCAGCTCCAATAGCAGGGACTCCTTTCCCAGTGCATACAGACCTGTAAGGCACCACAAAGTCATGAGGTAACTATGGCGCATTTGATAGCATAATGTGACGCACAACACCGACTTCTTCAATTTCCAAATCACACAAGGCTGCAATTATTTGTTGTGTGTTTTGCAGTTTTGAAAGACCTTATTTTGTATTTTAGCTACTGACATTCACCATCATCATAAGAGTGATAATAATGATACATTCTTGAAATGAATAAAAGCAACAATAAGTGAATGACATTTGTAAATACAACTCTCCCATTTGGACCATCTTTTTACATGTTTCTGTGCTGTTAGCTTATTGTGACTTCTCCATAGTCAGCTCGTCCTATCGTCACCCTGTGAAATTGCCAATACCTGTCTGTTTATTCCTCCGCTCCGTTTACAGAGCTGCACCTACACACAACAGCGCTGTCCATGGTTCCGAAACAACAGCTAAGACACAAAGCTTGTTTAACGGCACAGGTCTTTGCTTAAATGCCAGTCAGTTGGTCGAAGTGTGTGTGTGTTAGTGTCAGTTTATATGCGGGGTATGCCGATGTGAAACTATGATGGGGCAAATTTAATTATTAATATTAATTATTAATATAACTAAGCACTACTACTTCTAATAGTGATAATAATAATTTAATACATTAACGGGAAACGAGCCAAATATCGTCTTGATATTGGCAAAGACATCAGCTATCAGTGCTCTGAACATCGTCAATCACCTCGATTGTTATCTATTGGCACCACCCTAATTGTGACCCTTGATCAAATTGCTCTTTTATAAATGTGCTGGTCTCAAATAATAGAGAATTGTGTCAAAGAAGAGGTCTATACAAAATTACCTATGACAACATCGTGATTGGGGTGGCTGCGGACGATCTCTTTGATTTGTTGAGTGGCTCGCTGTCTGGAGGGGAGGGTGCGGTTGGGGTCACAGTTGGTGTTGTCCAGGTACAGGACATCTATAGTGGTGTTTGTCCTCAGGCACGGCTCACGCAGCATTGTGGGAGTATATCTGAAGTCACCTGAAATGAAGAGGGGATCAATGCTGACTGTTAATTGCCGCAATACTGAACTATTACCTGTGCATATGTTTCCTTCGTATGACACCAATTATGATGTTGGAAAGGAAAAGCAAAGAAAGAGAAAAAAACACAAGCCATAACTTATATTTCCTACATCTTAGAAGTAGCAGATAAACTGTTTTTCCAGTGCTTTCAGACACTGACCAGTGTACAGTATAGAGCCAAAGTAGCCTTCGAAGAGAAACATGACAGCCCCAGGACAGTGGTTGGCATCTATCAGGGTGACTGTCAGCCTCTCCTTGCCGATGTCATCCAGCGGAAGCAGGTGTGGCTCACCCACCTCTAATGGATGGATCCACTGTTCTTTCACCTGAGTGAAATAGAAATGATCAGCAGAAGGTAACTCACTGAATGTACAAAAAAAAAAATCAATGCACTCTTAACCACTCTAGCCCTCATGATGAAAACAGTCAAAGATATGCAAAATAATTCAGTTTAACAAAGTCTGACATTATGTACATGATATAGATAAATTCTATATCTACGTATTCTAATTCCCCATTGAAGCAAGTGACAAATGAAAGGAAAACCTTGAATAAATGAGTGCAGATATTTCCATGCAAGCATGAAAGGTGACTGAATGGCTTGATGAGGATTAAAATGATCTTAATCATATGCTATGACCCTCACAGTCACTAGAGCTCAACTCAACTTAACACTTATGGAAGATTTTGGACTAACATGTTAGCGCTCTCCACCACCAACACCACCAAAACACCAAATTAGAAGACGACGACTAAACCTGTTTTGGCTATTGGTGGCCCCACATCTAACTATGGTAGTAAATATAGTTTTATTCCCTTCCGCTTTTCATCCACCTGTATATTACATATACTGATGGAATATTCAAAACTAAGATGCCTTTCAAATGGCTGCACCTCTACATCAAATGTGAATAACTTCCCATTTCCTGTTTATTTATCCTTACATGCTTGTAACCATTTTTAACTTTGGGATCTTGATTGGAATCTACGGTACATTTTTGATTATGCAATGCTTACCCTGAAGATATGACTTTTATAAAAATGTTTGTCATAACAAACATGTTCACAAGGTAAAAGAACTACCTCCAATTACATGTTCTGAAAATTATTCAGTCAATGCTGATCTCATTTCCTAAACTAGAGTAGCTTTGTACAGACAGAAAAGAGTTGTCACAAAAAATGAGAAAAATTGTAGACCTAATGCACGAGTATGTTTTTACTGAGTACATCCATGCATGTGTTTCATGTGACCCCCTCACCTGCAGCTTTAGTCTGAGCAGTGTAGCAGTGGTTGGTGAGCAGTAGATCGGCCGGTTGCACCAGGTGGAGGTCAAACCCACCGTGTGGTCGCTGTGCATATGGGACAAGAAAAACAGCCGGGTGCCTGGACACTTCCGCACCTGCCAGAAGTCTACGGCCAGCGGGGTGTGTGGGATGACTTTCCCATTGACAGACATGGTCTCTGGTTTCAATGGATATCCAACACCCAGCGATGTAGCAGGTAGGCCGATGACGGACGTAACCGTAAAGTTATCTATTTAACTGCTATTCATTTATGTTATTTGGCGACTCAAAAACAGACCAAAATAAGTAACACCTGTGGAAGTCAGTTTAAATTAAGTTTGTTTCAGTTTACTAGGCACAGTTAAAATTACAACCTTAGTGTCGGCGATAACTTAATGCAACGTTGGCAGTGGATAAAAAGGAAAAAACGGTCCACTGGAAGCTAATTTTAGCTAACGGGAGGGAACTCCCGACGTTACTAAACAAAAAGTGGCTTGTTAGCTTTAACTGGCTTAATACTCTTTGTTGCTTTGCGATACCATTATCTTGCGTTTTGGAAATCTTCTCCCTAACCTTCGGCATCACACAGTTTGCCAGTCGTTACATTTTCACAGTTACAGCGCTAAGATCTTACACACCCCGCCATTTCTATTTTCAATTTGACACTCCACGCCGCTTCCGTTTCGTCTTCCTCCTCGGGTTCGAACTGCAGCTGGTATCCTGGTTGATGCATTATACTGCCACCTAGAGGTCGTACCGTGTGTGGCCGGCTGCTGACCTGCAGAGAGCTCCTCTGCTGGCCGCAATGAAAACCTACAGCTGAGTGAGCAGCAATACCAGCAGGAACACCAGTAACGTCAACGACGTTGACATGACAGCCAAGTTCCGCCAGCAAAATTAAATCAAACAAATAAACAAACAAACGAGAAAACAGTTTTGCTGACTAAAAACACACATAACAGGCAAGTCCAACTGAAAAACAATTCAGAATCATTGAGATACAAAATTACTAAATCAAAAGTATAAAATACAACGTCAAACTTATGTGATAATAATTCAAAATTATTCGTTCTGAAATTAGTTAAAATTTTGATGTTCTGTAGAAGGTCAAAATTATGATATTTACTAACTGGGATACTGGGAGTCAAATTGTGAAATATAAAATCAGAATTAAAAAAAAGATAGTAATCTTATCATCATCATTTTATCTTACCATCCCTACCTTTTCATACTTTTTTTCCTGATAGAAATGGGCTTTCATGTATTTAAAACGTTGCTTAGCTTTAATTTAGTTTTTGAATGCCTACGGATCTTTGAAGACAGTAAGTAACAATAACTAACATGCTGCATGAATGGAAAAAAAACAAAAAACACAAGTTAGCAAAAAGCAGCAGACACATGATAGCACCCATCAGTCCTAGGGCGCTGAAGTGAGGAACTCCCAAATAAAATTTATTAGGAAAAAGGAAACAGTGTATATTACTTTGGATATATCCTTGATCTTTGTAGATCCCTGGAAAAATCCGTTTCTCTCTAAGATTCAACTACACTAGTCAAACTAATCTGATATATAGATTACATCATAATTTCTCTGCTTCCAAATTTAGAGTTTTCTGTTGTTGTAGATGTCTTAGATAGCAGTTGAACTGTTTTTTTTTAATTCTATTACTTAAAATAGAAAAGCCAAATGGCAGAATCAAGAATTCACAATTCCACCAACACACACGCTCTTTTTTTGATTGAATTTATGGATCCACACAAAGTTTTTCAGTAAAAAATGACTGAGATTGTCTGAATTTTTCAATGCTCTCCACAAGATGGGGCCAAGACAGAGGAAACAGTTACAATATGACAGTTAGATCTTTGGGAAAAAGAAAATCAGTCTGTAGGACATTTATTTGTACAATGCCCATATTATTAAAGATTCTGTAAGGATAGAGAAGATTATTTGTCCAACAAATAAGGGAAATGTAATTATTTCATGTTCCTTTTGAACATTTTGCAATTTTAAAAGCAAATAAATACTTTCAAGGTAAAGCACTACATTGATTTTTTTTTCCCCACATGGTGACATAAAGAACAAAAACAAGACAAAAAAAAAAGAACAAACAAAACATTTCTTGATTATTTCTCACATATTGTATATGGAAGCTTATTTTTCTTCTAATAGCAAAATAAACAAAAAGCGGTACAATGTATAAAAGATAGTTTATCTGATTGTGATATTGGGTGATGGATTGCTTCCTGTCTAAAAGGTTGGCTCATCTGGCTTGATGCTTTTAAGAAAATCACTTCCAACTGTCTGTAGCATTTGAATATTTTAAAATTGTTTTTAAATTTTTTTAGCAGTGTGTGTGGTTGTGCATGCGTGTGTGTTGAGGGGGTTACTATTAAATTGGGTTGTTGCTATGGTGACAGCAACCCATTGTAGCCCCCTCCCCCTCTCTGTACGTTTGCACACCGCTCACTTTTCTGGATTATACCTGGGATTGCTGCACATTCCTCTCTTATCACACAGCGTGTGTCCTCTTCTCGTGACCAGAAGCACATAAATCATACCCTGCTTTACAGTTAATTATCTATCTCCCCAACACACACACACACACACACACACACACACACACACACACACACACACACACACACACACGACCCGTGGAAACCTTATGCTGGAGATGAAATACATTGTGCTGGTGATTACCTGAACAGGAGTGTGTCGACCTCAGTGAGGGAAATCAGTGGAGCTCCTGTTACTATTCATATCTAATGCTTTATGATAAATTACATAGCTGGGTGCCCTTTAGATCATTGCACAGTGCGGGGTAACTTTATGCAGTCAGGAGACAGGTTGGCAAGTAATTACTAAAGTTTGGCCAGATACAAAAGTTGATTTTCACAGTAATGACACATATCCCCACAGTATTTTTAAATTATTTCTCTTAGTCGTGCTTCATTCTTAGTTACTGGATCCTACTTTTACATATTTTCTACATATGTACATATTTTACTTTTTGGCATATGAATCGTCAACACGGTCATATGTGGCAAATGCAGTTAAAAATACATACATAATTACTACAATGCGGTAGCAGGGCTTCAGTTTGAGTGAAATATTTTTCATATGATAAATATTCCTAATATACTGTGTATCCGTGAGACCAGATGGCCTAAATAAATAGTAATAAACCTAGAAGATAAATATGTAGGCCTACCACATATAGGCTTCATACAGTATGATGTATGATGCATAGTGATACAAAAAAAACCCAAAAAACCCCCAAAAAACAGCAGCTCTGTTTACATGGGTCAAACCAAAGGTTGCTGAGGTCAGGAGGATGACTTGTCTTTTGTGTCATGTTGTTGTACAAAGAAAAACAAAAGTGCTGTCAGATAGCAGCAGTGATGCTGGGAAAGCAGATGGCTGCACAGTCTGTGGTCTACCGCTGCTGCTTTTACAGTTCTGCTGGCCTCAGTTTGCCCGTGTGACCGTTTCTATGTTTTCCTCTATGCCGTAGAAAACCAATACACGGGTGGTAGGCGTTGGGGGTACAAAACGGCGTGATGTTCTCAATTGTGGCATCGATAGGCTCACCGAATGAAAGTTTGCAACTCTCAATATGTCCCTTGAATCCAAAAAACTGCCCCCCCCCCCCCCGTCCAGGGCTTTCTCTGGTGCCTGTGGCGTATTTATCGATCGCACATGTGCAATGAGTCTTCTCCTCCTGCCTCCATCCATCTGACTCAACAAATACGTACAGTCAGAGGCGGTGGCGGCTTTAGTTCTTATGCCCCCCCCAGGGGTGACGCAGCGGTGCACACGCTCCCACAGAGATATTTATGGACATGTGTTAGGAGCTGAAGATGTCCCTTGGGGGCTAGGAGCAAGGTGTCGGCTGACACGAGCTAGTGAGAACACATATTTTCATTTTGGCACTCGCTCTGTTTACCCCCCCCACTCTCTCTCCCCTCTGCACCGATGCGCCTTTGTTTCGTTTCTCTCGACTTAATCCGTTTCCACTCTGTCGTTCCCGGTAGGGGTTTTCGCGATCTCTCTTTTTTTTGTTGTTGTTGTCGTGCTCCTGCTCTTTTGTCATTGCGACACGCCGGCACAAACGC
Organism: Xiphias gladius; assembly: GCF_016859285.1. NCBI lineage: Eukaryota > Metazoa > Chordata > Actinopteri > Istiophoriformes > Xiphiidae > Xiphias > Xiphias gladius. Next base: position 13,836,668 of record NC_053417.1, on the reverse strand, counting down.
TCACCCGACGCCGGGGCACGGCAGCGCGGTCGCTGTCTAGCCCTGTCTCCAGCCGCTCCGGGCGACCACCCTCTCGCCCACACTGCTGCAACGCCGCGTTTCAGAGGTGGAGGAGCTGCCGTTTCTAGCCAGGCTTCGAGGCGCGACGCGTAACCCACGGGCTCTCGTACCGTGGGTTACGAGAGCCCGTTGTTTCCCCCCCCCCGCGCTCATCTGATTTGACTTAGCTCGGTTCATTAGACTTTCAGGAGCAGGCTGAGCGGCGTGGCACGCAGTCGGCCTGCCGGAGATCCCCCACGGAGCAGCGAAGGGTGCAGGTTCAGGCGCTGCATTATGCATAGCGCTGCGCCCGTGGCTTGCAGTCACGGCAGCGCTGCACACTGAGGGAGAGATGACTCTAATTGTCTTCCTGGAGGGCTGCAAGTCTTTTTGAATTCTCTCTTTGTAGGACGCGGGCGTGGGGGAAATCATAGCCGACGAGGACTGAGAGCTCTCGTAGACGGTGCCGTCTCAGTAAGCATCATAAGAGCTGAATAAGGCTGGAGACAGTCAATATCTCGCCCTCTGCATGGGCGGAAGCAAAGCCCCTGCTCAATATATCAACCACACCAGATGGGCCCCGTGCTCTTGAAGGAGAAAGTCAACATTTTGAATTTGATCCGTGGCCTTACGAAAGAATAGCAGCATGAACGATATGAAAACTACATAATAAACACGGTGGAATACTTTTGTGCTTTATTTATATTCACTGGTGTTGTCTGTGCTTAAATGTTGAAAAAATAGGCAAAAAAAAACAAAACAAAAACAAAAATATTTCGTTGCACACATGCACTGGACCAGAGTGCTTGAAGGTGGGAGTGTAAAAAGGTAACTCAAGAAATGTTTACTACACTTCAAATAAGTTTCTTGTGCTTTATTGAATTTGTGTAATGTTCTGTGTAGTAGTCCATTTCTCTCTGGCACAGGCATAGCGAATAGTCTTGCCCAGAGCAATAGATAAAAGCTTTCCTGCAAAAAAAAAAAAAAAAGTTGAGTCAGTTGAGTCCCAAGCTTTGATGCAGTTTTTGCTGAAGCTGACAGATTTGTTACTGTGCTCGTCTTCCTGTCCTTTGCATGACTAGCCCTGACAGCTAGCTGACAACACCCTACAAAGGTGAGATCAAAAACAACAACAATGTCCACTGTTTATCATTTATTTTTCCACGAGTAAGGAAGAATGTGATTATCCAGTGAGCAGTTGAAGTGAAGCACATTGCCTTAGTCAATGTGTGGAACATATTTTGCATGACTGCTTTGCTGCTGTGTTGACAGATTTTAATTGCTTTCATGTCAGTTCTGTTGATTCTCTTCCATAAATCTTACATCAGGACAAGATTTCACAGAAATTTGTGTGGCTTCGATTAAAATGCCCCATGGCAACGAGGAAGAAGAAAAAGGATTTTGGCACTAAGAGGCTTTTTAGAAACTCCTTTCTCTCTACAACAGCGAACTAATATTGTAGGTGCATTACTGAAATGGCCCCAGAGATTGAATGGCGGTCAGAAGCACGAAACTCTGCAGTAAAAGCAGCATTCACTTGGATGAGAAGCACTCCTGTTCAGTTCTGAAAAAAATGGGTTTCCAAGGAGTTTCGAGTCTGCTGGCTTCAAGCTCAAGTGAAAGGACAAAATGGGTGAACATGGGAAAGAGAAAGCCCATATAAGAGCAAAGCATGAATCCACCGCACTTTTGGCAAGTCTTCATGTGAAATGGTTTCAGAAAGTGAGAGAAAATGAATGTCTATGGGAAGCTGACAGACCACTTTTCAGAATTTAAATGATTGCAGTTTATCCGATGTGACCACTATGATTTCGCTTTTACTCGTTACAGATGTCACAGATCTGATGAAGTGCTTATTCCTGCCGATGGTACCCAGTACACTAAGCTGTAATAAAAGACATGATAAATAATTGAGCATAAAGGCCCTAAAGAAACTGTGGTCACAGGGCTGCAATATGCTTTAGTGTATCAATGTGCATGATAAATTACCTGTTTGATCATGATTTAGCAAAGTGCTCCCTAAGTGCATAATGCATATTGTAATATGTAATATGGCCCAACAGTAATAGGCAGGAGAAATGTTCTGCTGTTGTTGTGGGGGAGTGTGTGTGTGGTCTGTATTATTGGTTAGTTGCTGACAGCAACCTTGAAGAGGCTGGCACTGAGCATCTGCACAATAACGGGGGTACCCTTGTTTAGGCCTATGACAGTCCAGCTGGTAAAGCAGACTAATGTCAAACAACACTTTGTCCCACTGCTAATGAGGCGCCAGGAAACACACACACACGCAGACAACAGGCCTGAAGCCCAGTCTGAGTGTATTAAGTTGATGTGAGTTTCCTCTTTGGGCTTAGCCTACATTTGATTTATTAACAGGGCAAAACAGCGGGTTGGTGAAAAAGCGGGTGTCAGCGCATCAATCTGTACAAGGCTGTGTTTAACAACTCCTCATTAGCTGCCCCATTATGAACGGCGTGTGGCAATACAGCCATTCTGCTGGATACTCCCATGTACATGCAACTACAGATTAATTTACAGCAAATTAAACGGTAGCTGTATTCTCATGGGACTGCAAGACAATCAATACACTGTCTCTCATTATTAATTTACTGTATAAAAGCGGGTACAAGATATTTTTATGTCATATATAATCAATGAAAGAACATTTTACAGAAACAATGAGCACTGAAACCACAGGATGTTTAATTTGTCACCAGGCCTTTCAGGTTCTGAGGATTCACAGGCTTTTATTCCAAATGTCTTGCCACAGTAGTAATCTACATGACCTTTGTCTGCAGGGTTTACAGTAACTTAAAAGTTAAGTCAGTAAATATTAAATATGAGATCAGTACCACTCACTTTGATAGCAGTTTAACTCTTATCTCCCCAAGCAGGATTAGGCAGCTGAGTATATTTGCACAGAAAGACAGAGAAACCGAATAAGTGAGCAAGTCAGTTATGAATGAAGTGACAGTAAGTTTCATGTACTCTGTCTAAGTTGGACAATGGATTTGAATGTAGAAGTTAAATAGTTTATCCAAAGTATGAATGTTGGCAGTTGTCACTACATTAGTGCTGCAGATCTTTCAACTTCTCAGAGGAAGAGTAGCTGTTTAATGGATGATATGAGATGTCTGAGGGCATATTGAAATGATTAATAGCAGGGTTTTCAGTACAAAAATAACAAGACGATACTTGTGGATTTCCCCTTAGTTGGCTTTCTGACTAACCCACTTATTGTTTATCATTTACAAATTGTTCATTCGCACAGTGCAATAGGAAATGGTTGAAATTATTCATGCAGCCCCAGTTGGGCTGGCATAAAAGATACTTTTATGACATCCTCCCTGTTTTTTTCCCCCCAGGATGCTTCTGTTTATGCCTTCCTTTTTTCAGAGTTATGTGTTGTCTTTTCCAACCGCAGCCTTTTTCATCTGGATTCACATTTTTCTTGGTTCTTAAACAACAATTTTCTTTTTAATATTCCCATGTCCTGATACATACAATGAATCTTGATTTCATCATGATAGCGATGGCATTACTTAATAAAATTGAAGCACAAAGCAAAACATTATACTGTATCTTATTCTACAGGCTCAAAGGGTTTGTTGCCTTGTGTCTTTTCAACAAACCCGAGTTGGACACAGTCGAATTATATTAAAGAGAAACTGAACTACATCAGCATATACCTTTTTTTTCTGAGGATTATATTTTAGAATTATATATTTACCTTCATATTTAATTATCTGTTATAATTTATTTGATTTCTACCCTGTTAAATCTGCTGAAAATGAAAAATGTAAAATTTAAACTGCAGAGCCCATAGTTGCCAAAGTTTACATACAATTTAAAAGAGCCAGATGTCCACACATTAAAAAAAGAAAAAATGCCCAGGTAAACATCCTAGAGTGCTTCCACCACAGAGAGGGGAGTGAATGAAAAATGCTCTTTTATCTTCATTGCGCTCCCTCTTCCTGTGCCCCAGCCAGATGCCAATATGTAATGCTCATGGATGGCCTGCTCAGCATCAGTCACGGCCAGTGTAAACTGAGGTGAATCAGTGCACATGTTATGGCTTCATGGAGGACTTAGACGGCTGATACAACAGTTTTAAAGGTCATGCTGGGAGGTCTTCATCTGACACAGGCAGGGGCAGGGAGAGGAAATTAGAGTGGACTGTAGCTCCATGTAGAAGTACTGGACACCTCATGCACATGACTGCAGTGGTTGTGTTTAGCCCGTGGCTACAGAAAATGATATAAACCGAGCGACTAGTTTATTGGGTGCATCTGTGTAAAAAGATGCAATATATCCTATCTTTGTGGATTTTATAATGTTCAGACTTTGTTAACGCTGTGTGTAGAGACACGATGATTCAGCTCTATGGTTATTTTTAAAAGCTCTAATTAGTGGTGCTGTTGTGCTCAACTGCGCTGTATTGAAGGCGTTTACAGTTCATTTAATGTTTATTGACGCTGACCAATGCGACATACCACAGCATTTATAGCATAAGCTAGTTTGCAACACCGTTGCACTGATCTGTCCGCCTCGTCCACCCCTCTTTGAATATAATGCAATTCAATACAACACCACAACACCAAATGACTGTAGAGGTGAATTAACTGCTTTTGGAAAAAGTTTATATTGCAGTGTTATTGCATTATATTGCATTAGACTCTGTATCTAATTAGCTGGCATGGCAGCTTATGTCATTCTGATGAACTGAAATAACCAATATGTCTCAGCCATGAAGCAAATTGCTGTATCCTAGATGAAGAATACAACTGCAGACGTTCCCCTGGAAGTCTAAATGCACAGAGCTGTACATTTATTCAGAAGAGCGATTTCCGATAATGAGCCTGAACAGCAAGCCTTCATTTGTCTTCATTACCTCTTGTCTGGTATAACAGACCTCCAAGACTTAACTAATATTAAGAAATACACTGAGGCAGTGTAGTGTTCAGCTGTGTGATAGCATTACAGCAGGTTAAATAGAAGGCGAAGCTATGCACACTTGCACTGTAGCTCCAGCAAATTCATTTATTAGGATAAGAAACCAACGTTTTGACAAGGCTTAATTTGTCAGGGTTTAAAAACGTAACTTCAAAGGTCCAATACAGTATGAAAGGGTTACCACCACTCAAGTCATTAAGTTTGACTTAGAGAACATAGCACAATACAGGTACCACATAAAGATGTATAGTAATAATGAGACTAATAATAAAACCAATAATTATAATAATAGGGCTAATAATAATATGTCTACACAACATATTGCAATCATTGATGAAAAAATCATTAAATCTGCAATAACATTTGTTTATTTTTGTGGCCAATTGGGAGCAGCAGAAATAAGTTGTAAATGTATAAATGTGTAAAGTCCTTAGTATCATGAACTTGTTGCCTATTTACACTTCAAGCAGGCAACATTAGCATTCATTTTGAGTATTTTTTCTGGGCACCCAATGAATAGAATTCAAATGGGGAAATACCTGGCTCTTAAGCTGCTAAAAACGTTGCTATATTCACCAGCTAGTTGCTAAGTGTGTTTCTGTCTTACATTTGGTGCTGAGCAGAAAGTGTACAGTCTATTTTTAGAGCCTTTGTGGCTCAGAACAGCCATTGTGGCTGAAAACGATTCTCTGATGTTAATGTTGAGAGTGAACCAGAACAGTAAAGTTGCATCAAAACAATGAGCTGAAAGAAGCATTAGGCTCCATTTGGCAGATGGAAACTACAGAGTGGGCTGATAATTCTCTGTGGGCTCATCACTACAAGTGACCCCTTTTACATACAAGTAGTCATTTGATTTATAGTTAATACTAGTTCAAAAGTATTGATTATAGCTGCTTTATTATCTATTCAAAAGCCCATACAAGCCATCACCAGTCTCTGGCCAGAAATGAATTTACATATGTTATGAACCACCTTAAATTAAATCTGCTCAGGCCCAGTAGCATCTTGAATGTCATTTACACAGTAGGAGGCAATTAATTCTTTGCATCTTGCTGCACAAAGAGGAAAGGCAGATTTCCATACTCTCCTCCACTGAGATCCGCATTCATCTTTCTCCATCTGTTGTGTCAGGTGACCCTTTAGATAAACACTCTCTGTCAGTTTGATGGTCTTTTAAGTTTCATCTTATGTACAGGGAGTGAAATATTAATACCTTCAGCAGCCCCCAGAGAGCTCAGGTCTTACACGGGGCTCAAAGTGTTAACAAAAGATGTTTGCTATTCACTGGGGACTGCAGGAAAGAGCAGCTAGATTACAGAAATAGCAGCCAGAGCGCTTTGGAGCTCACTTCATTGAAGCCAACGGAGCACTTGCTCGTGAGTTTTTTAAAGTGCTGTCCCCAAATAGACAGGTTATGATAAATTAGAATAAATATGAATCCTTCTCAGGAGCGATGACAGGAGAAGTAGGACACAAGGCTCATTTGCCAGGCCAAAGCACTCAGTGTCAGCGAAAGAAACTGCTCAGTTCTGAATGAATGGTTTTGCTATTGTAGACATTGAGCTAGAAAGAAAAAGTCAAACTATCAGATATCTTTTCCAGTATGCAGCATTTTTCAGACAGTGAAATAAGCAGCCAATCTCAATCTGCTGCCAGTGCATCTGTGCTAGCTGCGTCTATCTCATTGTCAGCAGACAGCAGTGTTCTCATTACCATTTTATGAGGCCCAGTTGGCAGAGAGTGTTTGGCAGAGTGCTATACGCCTAAGAACTCCATTGGAGTGAATTAACTTTAAACAGGATTCAGACATTTGTCCTAGATATTTTTAGTATCTACTCAGGCTGAGGCTGCAGGAACTGAATGTCCAGAGCTCAGACAGTAAAAGGCGAAATCTGTGCTGGGACCTCTCCTGCAGAGCTGATAACAGCTCAGGACCGAGCAGTTGGAATCTGTAGATTATTTGACTTCTACATTCACAACATATGGTTTCCTAATCTGCAGGATATTATCAAGGCGAAAAAGACCTCGGAAGTTTCTATTGATTGCTGCAGGAAAAATCAATACAAGTGTGAAACTGAAGCCCATTTTAATTGCAGGAGCCCAGTATTTCTCCCTTGTTAAAACTAAATTACTAGAAGGAACAATATTTTTTAATAAGACAACTAAGAAGGTGTGCTGTTATGCTGCAGTGCATTATAATCTTGTTCAGCATGGTTTGTTGCTTAGAGCCTTTATTATCGTGTTGTTTACTTGGATGAATTAGTCACACCACTGAGACATCTCATACCAGTGATATTCTTTACAAATCAACAGCAGCTTTCAGTGTAAAGTATCATATACCGGGAGGTATGCTTGTTCATTTTACAGGGAAAGACCAGCCCACTGAACACCTCAGCACTTTTAAAGGGCTGTTAATGTTATGTCTGTGTCCAAGAAATTATGTGAATTTTTTGAAGGGAGTTAATTGAGTTGCATCTGGACAGAGTGAGCGACAATCTCCAAGAGGATACAGTAAAATAAACTCCCTCATCCCCACATCTAACCTCACACCGCAGGAGTCATTAAGGAGTACACGCGCAATTAATGTCAGAGAATAGCGAATCCACAAGGAAAGACTGCAGTTTTACTTAACCAGAAGCCTGCCTTTGCTTTAATGTTTTCCTTAAGGCCAATTTTTCTTATTGTAAAAGCTAGAGGCAAGCAGTAAGATAACAGAAACACTTGTGTCTGCAAAAAAAAGAAAAAAAAAGATAATTTTTCTTTATTAACAATTCAGTTCTTTTCTTTGACCAACATTAAGTCACAGAATTATTCAGTAATTTTACCTCTGCAGCCGACAGATTCTCTCAGAGGTGGGCCAGAGTTGGAAGGTGAACTCCAGTCTGACCATAACCTTGAATATCCTGTTCATTTTGGTGCATCAGATTCTTAGACTTAACGTTGACCTGCCAGCTATTGATTGCAGCAATGAGAGGTGCAATCGAATATTCAGCATCCTCTCACCGTCATGCCAGGATGGCATGTTGACAGTAGACTATTTTGAGAGCAGCACGAGTGGGCATTCATTATTCATGTGGTCAAAAGCACTTGCTGTATGTATGCATTTTATGTATATAGATGTTTCATGTTTGTAGCCATGCAGCATGAATTGGCTTTTGTAACAATTCTTATTGTATAAGAAATATTGTATCTTACTTATGCTTGTTATTTCACTGACTGTGTGTGCTCCTCCAGCAGTAAATTTTCAATACAGTACAGTAACTTTTCAAACCATCCTCTGCAGCTGCTGGCCACCAGCAAGAACTGCAGGATGAGGCGCCGACATGCCATCGGCCCTGACATGCCTCCTTGCCTCGAGAGACGGGTGTTTACTTTGTAACACAAGGCTCCTCCAGGTTAGTGAGACAAGCGCTCCTCACAGCAAGCCGGGTGACACTCAGAGCTGTTACTGATGGAGCTAAGACAGGAAACACTCTAAGGAATACTGCTGTTCATTACACCTGCCACCATGTCAGTGTTAGTGTTGACAATCTTAGTGTGTGCCATCTAACACCTTTTAGCAAGCGACATTACATGATTGGCAAATCTTGGCAAGGAGGAAATTAAAACACGCACACATTCACATGAAGTACTAAAGCGCACAAAATAATGGGGCAATTAGAAATGGAAAAACCACCATCATCATTAAATTGGCATTTCTGTGATGGCACTTCAGGGATTAGCTGTCAGAGTCGTGGTACGGCTAAGTGTCATCCCTGATTGAATTCCGATTGAAATGGTACTTAGCCTCCTGTTGAGAGCACCCCAGAGTTTTACGTTACAGCCCTCTTCTAATTGACAACGCCCTCATGTCAGCGTGAGTGTAATGCTTACACTGCGTGGCAGAAGCTGGTGAAATATAAAACACAGGGTTACAGGAGTGCAAAAATGTGTGTCTGTGGGTGGCTGGTGTGGGAGGCGGGGAACTGTATGTAGTATTAGCGCAGAAATCAAAAGATAGAGCGCTAAAAGAAAAGGAGAAGGGTCAGTGAGGCAGAAATGAAAAATCATGCCGCTAGACAGGTGAAGCGAGAAAAGCAGTGATATGGTGGATGTGAAAGCAGAGGGGAAAAGAAGAACCAAGGTTAAAAAATAAAAAGGATGGGGAATGTAATAGTGTGATTTTAAAAAAAGTCTGTGTGACTAGAGTGCCATAAAAATCTCCACTGTGCTAACACTTAAGTTCAGCTGGCTAGGTGTCAGCACAGGGCTGCCACAACTTGTAGGCAGGCATGACCTATGATTGGTCTCGGTGGGAGCGAGGAGTTGAGATTGAGGCTTTGGCCAAGGCCGCGTAACACCTCTGAAAAAGACAGATCCTCTGCTGGTTCCGAACTCGTCTTGTCAGAAACAAAGTGATAGAGAAAGAAAGAGTGAGTGGATACAGAGGGGGAGAAGAAAAAATATTCATTCCAGACCCACCTCTCTCCACTGAGATACAAAGCTTTTTTTTTTAAAAGAGCTTCTCTGTTTCCTGCTTTCCCTATATCTCTGTATTGACTAAGAAGTTCTCCATTAAGAGAACTTGCCCTCCAGTTGTCCAGATCGTCTGTGATTTAGCAGGTATATCCTGTGGAGTTGCTTACTTTAGAGCATTTGTGTGCTCTTTCCAGTCTCTGGAGTGTCTAATTAACTCAATTTGACCTTTGGGTATCGAAGTCAAGGAGGTAGATTAAGATTTTTTCTGGAAAGATTTTTCCTGGAAAGGTATTAAATGGAAATCAAACAATAATTTATGACTATTGTGCCTAATTAGAAATGCATCTGTCAAATTATGAAAAAAGCTGGTGAAACCTTTATCCCTTCCACAACAAACCAAAAAACAAACCCATGTTTACCCTTGATGTTAATGGATCAATGCAGGTTAACAGATGTGGATTCACAGCTGTGCTCACTACCCCAATTTATCAAGGGTTAAATACTGCTCGACTTTGGTCTGGAAGGCTGAACACAACTTATTTTATGCAGCATGAGCTGACATCTAGCCCTTTAGCCATTAACTCTGCTCTGCCCTGGTTGCTGCTATGGTGTTTTCTAAGTAGTATTTAAAACATATCAACAAAATACATTGTCTGTAATTGCCCTCCTTTCTAATCTGATGTTACTAGTCATGATTAGTCAGATTGACACCACTTAGCAGTAACATGTAGGCAAGATGGGTTTTATATTAACATTAACAACCTTATATCAACCTATAGAAATTAATCTGGTATGAATGGCCAAACATGGAGTTAAATCTGTGCTCCATATCTCATGTCACTGGGTCTGTTTGTGAAAGGTTATGTACTGTGATGTTGGTTAGTAATCAGTATGCACGGAGGCAACATCCTGATGTCCTGCCCTTGGGTAAGGACCCGGACACTTCAGTAGATCCTTTAAAGAAAATTGATAGAAGACCTTGACCTTGGCATGAATTATTCATGTGCATTTACAATGAGCACTTCTAAAACTAATACTAAACACAACCCGAGAGAAAAGATTTCAACATAGCATGTAGTTATAGAACAGGGGAGGAAAAAGCACATTAATGTAGCTTGAGAATAAGAAATTGAATGAATTGGTCACTTGTCTCAGACGTCAACATTTTAAACAATGTTAAAAGAGATTTTGATGTTTTCTTCTGTTACAATTTTGTTTAAAAAGTCTGTAGTGCAGAATGTTAAGGCTGAGACAAAAACTAAATATAGTAATAGTAATGATAATCATAATAATTAGCAGTGCGTGCGTGTTGAGCAGGATCATGGGGGCTGTAGGTTGTTTGCAGTCACTGATCCAGACTCTCTAGCACCAGGGGCAGAAATACCTGCAAATAGCGGCAGGAGGAGAGAAAGAGAGACGACACAGGAAAGTGTCAAAATGTAACCTCAGCAAATTCTTATTAGTCCACATTTGTTATTTCGACTTCCGAGTTTAGGGATTAATTTAGGGATGCGGAGTACACTGCACTCTGTATGCTGCTGGGTCCAGAAGGAAACCAGTGACGTTTTCATTCTGAAACTGGCAATAAATCTCAGGAAGTTACAGTGAAAGTTGCTATCAATGGAAAAAAATATGCATACTTTTGTTTCATCTCACATTGACTTTTCTTTATTCTGATCTCAGTGAAAAAGCTTGAGAGCTGTTAGTTCAGAATGGAGCCAGGCTCTAAGTGACAAACTTACACTGTTGTCAAGTTCATTTTAAAGTGATTTCAGGATTTTCATAACATTACAGCAAAGGGAAAAAAAAGGCTTGTACTGCTTAACTGATATGTCACTATGAACAAAAATATAATTTCGGATCCAAAGCTGTTCTGACTGTTCCTAGATGTAGACTGAAGCCAACATGTACTAACAGATTTACAGTTTGGGCCCTGAGACTTTGAGGATAAAAAATATATTTCCTCTAAGGGGGTTTTGTTTGTGTTTAAAGAATCATGTAACATTGTTTTTTAAGATGCTTGAAATAAAGCTGTATGACGTGTGTGTGGGTTTGTGTGTGTGTGTGTGTGTGTGTGTGTGTGTGTGTGTGTGTGTGTGTGTGTGTGTGTGTGTGTGTGTGTGTGTGTGTGTGTTTTTCATGAGTGGCAAGATTATAAATTTTGTCTTTGAATTTAATGAGAAAATTCTTCCAAGGGACTCTATCACCTTGATCTCAGGTATAATTATTGTTTTTTCGACCTAACTAGTCTGTGATTGAGGGGGGGTCCGTTTTTTTATCCAATAGAGTCTTTATCTTGATGAAAATACTCCAGCAGTTGATATTTCATTGACAAAAGTGGTATTGCATTGGTTAACTAATATATAGATATTTTACATTGGAACCCAAGAAACAAGCTCTCCTGGCTTACACATGACATTTTTATCACAGCCGAGGCGGTCTAAACAGTTATAGCAAGACAAACAGACACTGGAAGAAAATGGGGTTTTCTAAAGGTGTATTTCAGCTCTTATGCCGCAAGAGAATATAAAATTTCTCCCTGTTTAATAACTTCTAATACCACATAAGGTAACACAGAGCCCTAGGTTGCAGCTGCAGCGTGTGTGTGTTCAGTTGTGTCAGACAGAATCAATTCTTGCACATGAATATGCTAATAGAGGAGGAAGATGCCACTGGCTGTTTCACAGTCTTGTAACACCTCAGCTTTAGGAACACCGAGTCAGTCAGCAGTTTGCCCAGTGCCAACATTGACAGTGATTGGTTTTCGAGGCAAGCAGTGTCCTTAATGAATTCTAGAGGCTCCTTGTGGTGACTGATAAACTCTGTCTTCTCTCCACCTCTGTGTAATGAAGTATGAACGCTCCAATAGCCACTGGAAAAGCAGCGGTCAATTGAGGGAAACGCCAATGTTATTTTTCTCAGGGACAGTCATTTTGGCCAAGTCCTGAGGTGTTAAACACGTAGGCAGCAGTCCTCATATGACCCCATTGGCCTGGTATCTTATTCCCACACCCATGGTCTATCAAGTTCTTAAAGAGCCCATACACACCTGCAAATAGGAGATCTTGATCCCTGAGGGCCACTCCTACTTCTCACTTTATTTATTTTCACAAGCCTCATTCAGTCTCTCCACTGTTGTGTGAATAGACTTGGATTGCCCATGCGTAAAACATTTAAGTTGTTTGCAGCCATGTACCAGATGCCCGGGTTAAAAGGATTTGGGGCAAATGAGGGGAAAAATGCTAACTGGGTGGTTTTGCAAAAGCAGTCTCATCTGTTTTTCTGGGTGTTTACCTCCCCTGCCTCTTTCCACGGAAAAATAAAAACATTCAGCTTGACTTCAGTGCAATTAATAGGAACTTAGTTTGTGCATGTCTCGAGCCTGTATGAGTGATTATTGTATGATTACTGAATGCTGCGAATGTTTTCTCCACTGAAATTTTTTAGAATCCATTAGTTCCCGCATTGATATCTGTTGCCATAGAAACAAACATGAATTCCCATATGGAGGGTGGTAGATGATGGAGGGCGCATTCATCAGTGCATAAGGAACGCATTTGACTCCGAACAAAGCATTTAATCAAGAGCTTTTGCATGGGTGTCAGATGCACTGTGGGTTGCTGGGTCAGGAAGTTATCAGCGAGAATTACTTAACAACATGCATATCCATGAAGAAATCTGCATATGGAAATATTACATACAAAAAGGACAACACACACTGTATGTACTGTAACGTGTAATGTTGGGAGCAGAGTCACATCAATCTATCCTGGTGTCATATGTGTTGGTAAATATTCATGGGTGGTGATAGACTTAGGGGGGAACTAATATCTCACAGAACTGCCAAAGAGAACTTTCCAACTTGTGCACAAATCAGCCAGAATCAATATCAATCAAGAGTCAGTCAGAAACCTGCATGGATGGCTGGGTGGGTGGATGGATGGATGGAGGGGTGGGTGGATGGATTCATAGATGGAGGATAGATGAAGCGATAAATCGCGGGATGGATGGAACATTAGTGAAATGAGAATCAAGTTAAAGGAAGGCTAACTACATGATTGTTTACATCCTAATCTCTAGAACTGCACTCTTGTCTCTTACATTGAAACTCCTTAAGTCTCCTCAATTAAACTGTCCTGATTTAAAAAGCTTGTGAAATCCTGCTTACATTAAATCAGTCAAAGTTGAACCCAGTGAAGTCTATTTCAGTTTAAAGTTGCAGGGCACAGTGCACTACACTGATGATTGCCTTGATTATTTAATCATTACAATTCAAATGACCGACTAAGACAGTACCTCTTCTCTTCTGAATGTTTCAATGCATCATCATATTTCACTGGGATTTTATTCCTTCTCCCTGTGACAGAAGCGCTCACATTGCAGAAGACATTATTGCCTGGCACGTTCCAGTATCCACATGCAAGCAATTAATGCATTTCACATTGCTGTAGTAATTTCCTGTTCTAGCTCCAATATTTACCATACACACCCCTCTCCACAATGGTGCTTTATAATGCTGGATCCACCAACAATTTAATTCATTTGCAATATTGCACTTCAATTGAAATGGTAAGTGGCCGTAGAGTACAGGGATCTATCTCATTAATAAACTATCAAGCTTCCTGTTAGGCCTCAGATGGCGTGAAAGGAACTCAGGGTGGCAAGAGGCAAAGAGGACCATTAAAAATTTTCAGTTCCCCTTTCAGGGAGTGTATAGAGGGAATATTTTCTTTCCCTGAGGCAGTCCATTTTCAATTGAGAAACCAATGACAGTATTGGTTTCTGGAGTACCTACATGTAAACTGTGTCTCCCAAGCTGAGGTAAACTTCCGGAAATAATTTAGTGTGACCGACAGACAATCTGACCATGCATCTATTTTTATTTTTCATCTGGGTAACAGGAACAGTAAAACAAGACAAGACTGCCTTTTGCACCAAACACAATGTCTTATTCATAGAGATTTATTACTGCTGAAGACTGTAAACGAAAGAAGATGCTGTCTTGCCCACACTGTTTACACCATGTGTTGGATATTCCAAAAGGTTCAGACGAGCCACGTAACTCCCTTTTACATTTCTACCTTTCCACATTTTATGCAGGGGGTTCTTACGTCTGAGAGATGGTGAAGAGGAGAAATGCCGCAGTGAGCCATGCAGGCTGGCATGCAATGTGAATGTATCACACATCCAATGAAGCAAAAGTACTCTGCCTCATTTATTCTGTGGGAGGAGCAGATGTTGGCCTTAAAGTTGGTCTTCTATACACCAACAAATCCCCGAGGGTTGTTGGTGGTGGGCTTTGTTTTATGGAGACTGGGCAACACATCTTCCTTGTGCATAGCTGTGTGACTGATACAGTAAAAAGAGACAACAAAAAACCCATAGGTCGTCTGTGCAAGCAGGTTATTGTGACTCGTAGTTACATTTTACTGTTCAGCAACCTCCTGTGGCTTTAGTAATTATGACAGGAGCAAAGGTAGAAGTCGGTGCATGTAGTATATAGAGCCAAGTCCATATTAGTAGTAGTTATTTCTGAAGTACAGTGAGTTTTCTTCACATAATAAACTTTGGCAACCACATTAGCTCCTCACCAGAGTTCATTAAACAAACAGTGCCATGCTTACTTTGGGCTAATCAATGCAGTTTTAAGAATTAAGAGAACACAGCAATTGTGGCCTAATTGTTTGTCAAAATCGAGTCGGCAACATCAACTACATTATGCATGACACAAGCTGTAGACGATTAGACAAACACTGAGGCACACATGTTAGAGAAATCTTCATAAATTAGGAGATGAAATGCCTCGTACCCATCTCATCAGCATTCGAGAATATGTTTGTGAATGATGCATCAAACCCCAAAATCTGTCAGAGTCTGATTAGTGGCATCCAGACTGTTGTGCATGATAGACCCGGACCAGTCCACAGTCCCAACCCAATTTTATTCTGTGGTACAGTAATGGGAACGAACATCCAAAATTCAAACAAAGTCTTTAGTATGCAGACCTTGAACACTGAATAGTGGAGCTTCTTAATGTACCCAGCCACAGAATTAGGCTTGATTATCAATTCTTTCTTTTACAAGACTGGATCCTGACAGCCCCCAGAATCACTGAGCTGACATCAAAGAAGCTGGAGTTAGGGTACAGCGTCCTCTCCCACAGAGAGCCAAAACCAAACGTTTGACCCAGTTTTCTTTAACTCATCAGGACCTGCTTTTGCAAAGCATCTTTTCAAAGGAACATCACAGCAAAGTGAGCTGATAACAACCGTGACTTAAAAGACACATTCTGGAGAGATAAAGGCACAAGACGTCACATCGAGTCTTTTGATTCAGGATTGACCACACCTATTAAATAGATTAGATTCAGAGTTTTTTCATTAACATACACATTTTTCCACCTTTCTAGCCTTTTCCTTTCATCTGCTCTCTCATTAACAGACAGCTGACAAATTAAAGGAAAAACCAGCATAAAGTTTTTTAGTAAGGTGTTGGGCCACCACGTCCAGAACAGCTTCAATGCACCTTGGCATTGATCCCACAAGTCTCTGGAATGGATGGACAGCCTTCTTCCAAAAGATATTCCCTCATTTGATGTTTTGATGATGGTGCTAGGAAGGGCTGTCTAACACACCAAACATGCACTCGGCTACTTGTCCAGAACATAGTGAAGAATGACTCATCTGACCATATCACTTTTTTCCACATCTCTGTAGACCAGTGCCTATGGTTTTTGCACTACTGAATTCTCAAATTTGCTTTTTATCTTTTAAATATAAGTATAAATGTAGTATAATATCCAATTCTGTGTAATTGCTGACAGACTGTTCTTGATGACACAGTCTGATCACACCGTGCATGACATTCGAGGTCACCTGAGGAAGAGTTACTCTTCTGTTTTTCCTAACATATCGCACTAAAGCCCCAGCATCACATTCATTAAATGTGCACTGTTGACCACAGTTTCTGACCTCAGTTACTGACATCTTTCCCATAGATCTAACTACAGATGTCACTTTAGTAACTGTTGCTATAGAAAACAATTGCCAGTTGAGCAGTATTTGTGACTGAAGCTTGCGCCATCCGTGCCCCTACAATGAACCCTCTTTCAGAGTCACTTAGATCTTTTCCTCTTGCCATCTTGATACAAAATCAGAATCAACTGGGCCTGCTAAGCAATTTTATACATTCCAGAGAGCATGACTGGATGTTAAATGCTTAATTGTACCATGCATTGCACCTGTGTGGAAGAATTTGCAATCATTATGTTTCTCCACTCATTTATTCAGGTTTTTCCTTTAATTTGTCACCCGTCTGTATCTAGTCACTGTGCAAAGCCCTAACTGATGCCTCTCTCCTACTCCTCCATCTAATTATATCATTTCTCCCTTTCACTGATTCTCCACCAGTTTCCTCTGTGTTGCCTACATATTCTAAGCTGAGAGCGAGTTCAGTACTGTTGAGGCGAACGAGAACAAGAGTCTGATTTCAAAGAAAGCTATAATTATTCATGTCTGGCTTTATTCCTCTCACTCCTTCTGAATTCAAAGTGATCCAATTGTATGGTGAGACTTATTTATGCAGTTATAAGCATACTGTATATGCAGAACATGCATTAAACACTGTACTCCCTCAATTCTCATCTTAGTTGACAAATAGAAAACTGCAATCAATGGCTCATATAATATAGAGCATCAATATTTAATGTGCAAGCTGTGATCATGGTAGGGATGTTACTGTACAAGCTGCTGTAAAGGTGCCTCCAATTATTGTACAGTAACAGGAGAACATGTTGGGAGAAGACATTAAATATTCCCCCTCATTATCCAGAATCCTTTAGATATGTGCGCAACCACAAGGAGAAATTGCAACTAATCTTAAATCTCTTTTGTTAACATCAATGTTTTCACCCAAATCAACTGCTCATCAGTGAGCAGGGTGGGCGATGCTTACTGAATATTGAAAATGTCAACATGCAAGGTATGACTTATATATTTAACCTTGAAGCAGAGAGTGGCACTCTGCCTTCTGCTTTTCCATGTGTAGACAGATGAAGTGAAGAGCTTTTGGAGATACAGTGGAACATTTGAGAGGCTTGGTATTTTCTGCACAGTAATCTTATTTGGGATTGGTGTTGGATGATGTAGAGCCGCTCTCCCCAAAGAGTTGCATTAGGGAGCCCATGGATTGGTATAATTTTTCTGTTGGAGTGGACCTCCTCTTCACATTTTAGCACACACATGAACACACACACTCGTTACCATAAATGGACAAAAACATACTTGGGAATCTCCTATTATGCTCCAACTATTGAGGAAACCTTCGAAAGGAGTACAAATCATCTTAAAGCAACCTATCTAAAAACATATGGACGTAACTATATTAGCCTACATGCTAGCCTACTTTCCCATCATCACAGGAGAAATATATTGTTAAAGAAATTTGTTGACAAAGTTAGATAAGACGATTGATACCACTCTCATTTCTGTACAGTAAATATGATGCTAAAGCCAAGAGATGGTTAGCTTAGCTTAGCATAAAGACTGGAAACAGGGAGAAACAGCTAGCCTAGCTCTGTTCAAAGTTTAAAAAATCTTTACAGCGCTACCTTTACAGCTCATTAATTAACATCATAAATCTCGTTTCTAAGCAATAAAGTGGCTACAAAGTTATACTTTAGTTTTAGTATGGATGAGAACAAGATATGATGTGTTAAGAAGCGTCAGAGGTGCTAGCAACTGGATTTTGTTTCCCCCTGCTTCCAGTGCTAACCTAAGCTAACTAGCTGCTAGTGGCATTTATCACCTCATCTAATTCTCAGCAAGAAAGAGAATCAGCATGTTTCCCAAAATATCAACCAATCCCTTTACACCAATTACTAACTCAGTAAAAAGACACTGCTTGAACACTGTCATTTAATCATGAATTACAATCTACAGTTACACACATGACATTGTAAAGGAATATTTAAACATTTTGCCAAGATATAGTTAAAGTTTGTAACTCCGTGTAAAACTACAAAGTGTCATTTTTTACATTTCTGTGTGTGTAGAGACTAAAAAAAAAACAAGATACAAGATGTAAATTGGTGAGCTTTAGAGGTGCTCTTAGGTGGATTTTTGAACTTTGGAGAGAGCCAGGCAGCTGTTGCCCCCTCTCTCCTTTCTTTATACTTAGCATACAGACATAATTAACACATAGGGAAAAAGTTTTCCTTTACCTCACCCATAAAACAAGTCTCTAGGACAGCATTCTTTCACCTGCGCAATATTATGAAAATTAGAAACATCCTATCTCTAAAGGATGCCAAAAAACTAGTCAATTTATTTTTTATGTCTAGACTGGACTACTGTAATTCCTTATTATCAGGATGTCCCAGTTACTATGTGAAAAGCCACTAGTTAATCCAAAATGCTGCAGCACGAGTAGAACTAGAACTATAGAAAGAGATAATATTTCTCCCATGTTCCAGCTGTTCCTGGTCTCTCTTCTCTTTCCCCCTTTCGCCTCTCTCCCCCATTTCTCTCCTCTCAACCCCAACGGGCTGCCCACCCTGAGTCCGGTTTAGTTGGAGGTTTCTTCCATTCCGCTCCACTATCAGCAAATGCTTACTCGTGGTGGGAAACGTTGGGTTTCTCTCTATAATATTGCAAGGTCTTGACTTTACTCTGTAAAGTGCCTTTAGATAATGTATGTTATGATGTGGCACTATATAAATAAAATTGAACTGAATTGAATAAGTATATTTCCAAAATGCTGAAATACTCCCTTAAGTTTAATGTTCTTAAACAGGGCCAAGTCCTTGTGATTGTTTCTGGGAATTGGGGGGTTTTAATGACCTGAGGAGGAGTCAACAAAACCCGGGGATTCAGGCTACTATTTTGTCCTCAGAAGTATATTCCCAGCAGGGTGGCGAAGGCTTGGAAACAGCATTTAGACCATCATGTAGGAAGATAAAATTTACAAAAAATGGGTAAATGGATAATTAAATGTGAAATCATTTAAATAATGAGAACATTTTACGGACTTTTTTGGTGGATAGTAAAAATCTTCTCAGAGGGCTTATGACCACAGTTTATCTACAATCCTGGCTGTGGCTCTGTCAGTTAAGTATGTTATGTAGCAAAACCTCATCAGCATGGCAAATAGAGAGACCCACACATCAAAATATCCCTGTTTTAATGCTGAAAGGACTTTCTGTATGATATCAGACAGCGTGCTGCCAAGCTAGCTGTTGACATTTTTCATTTTCACCCTGTCCGCTCCAAGCTTAAAGTGGGGCTGGTGGTTAATTTCCCGGGCACATTGTGGGCCATGAGCAGGCGAGATGATGTGGGGCGGCCAGCTGGCAGCTCTGCAAGGGGCTCTTATGCCAAAATCAGTATGCCCACCAGGTTGTTTTATCTGAGTGTAAATGGAAAATCAAAACACATTTAAATACATTCCACAGTATATGGTTGACCATATACAGTATATATTTATTATTTTTGTGAAATGTAACCCTGAATCTGGGTCAAATGGATGGATAAAAATGCATTTGTCCTGCAATCACATGATAAGTGTTTCTATCCATGAAGTAAGCTGTTCAATGCTATGAAATCTATTTTTCCTGAGGCAATAAATTCTTTCTTCTGTAGGTGTTCTCACTCCCTGGTGTATACAGCTGTTTATAATGACCTCTAACAACAAGATCCAACTTTAATTCAATAGAAATTTTAAATGGTTGTGTAGAGGAAACAAGCTGAATTAAAGGCGGTGTTTGTGTAAAAAGTGAGTTTCTATGGAAAAGATTAGTATTCTTGAGTATACATCTGTTTCTCTTTATTTTTTCGCTTTCTTGAGAATTTTCATGTAACTTACAAAGGGCCACATCCATTCAGCAGCTGTTATAGTTTAGAGGCTGGGGCCTGTTAGATTGTCCAGAGGATACATGGTAGTGCTTTAGTGCTCTAATATTGCCTCCTATGTGAGATAGACACTGATGGTCTTCTGAGCGATAGAGCCATGGTTGTCCATCTTGTGTTGTTTGTGGTGGCGTGTCCTGTATAATAACACCGCAATTTTATTCTTGAATGTCTCCAGTCTTGTTTGAAATGCTTAAACTGTTTTCCTGGAAGGAGCCTTGGCTAATAGCACGAGGTCCCAAGTCCGTTTTAATAGGCTAATGTTGCTGCTGTCTGGTTCAGCTGTTCACTGAGAACACCACCGCAGTTAATCGCCGGGGCTTTTTTTAATAGCCATATAGTTTTTGAACCCAGTTCGGCAGACAAAACACTGGGGAGGAAGATGCTATGTGATCTCTTCTCATTTGAATATGGACATGACTCAGTGCGTGGTTCTTACTGCAGGCAGTTGAAGCCATCATATAAATTGTGCTATGTCAGAACAGAAAGGTTGATGCGCTTTACAAGCTGTGAGGGCTTCACACTGTGCCTGTGCCCATTAGTGGGTTTTTCTGTCACCTACCAGGATGATCTATGTTTATTGAGGAAGTTTTGTTAACAGGCAGCTAACCTCATAACTGAACAGCTTTCTTTCCACCTATCAAAAACTCTACAAGTGTGGACTCTGCTGAGATGTGTAAATGTAATTTAAATTTTAGTGAAGACATTTAGTGAAGCTTTTCCTTATTTCCAGCTCTGTGGACACAGCAGTTAGTGTAATTGAACAGTCGTTCATAGAAATACTTCAGGGTTGTAGAAATTCATCCCAAGAAGGCCTTGATAGTAAGAAAAGTCGAGCTATTTTAGGAAGTATGAATGAGATACAGGGAATGTTTTGCATCTTACCCATTATGAGGTTGCGGTGATGTCCTCACTGAAAACACTGACTGTGATCAAGGACAAAAAGCTTTATGAGGTCTATGTTTACCATGCTGAGCATGACTGTGTTTCCTGCTCTGAGTCTCCAAGCTGCTAAAGGAGAAACACAATGGGAAATAAACAGCCTAAAATGATAGACTAAGCCTCTCTCTGGATCACTGTGCTAATCTCAGTTGAGGCTTGACATAATATAACAGTGGCCGTCATATAGATTGATACCTAATTGAAAAAGTGCAAGGAAGGAATGAAATGCAACTTTGATTGTGAAGCTTATTTCAAAGTAGAAACAGTCAGAACCTCTCTAGATTGTCAGCAATGTAGGCCTAAGTGTGTCAGCTCATACCATTTGCTCTATAATGACTGATTTCTCATGCATTACCACAATGATTGTGCTCAATAAATTGTCACAAGTGGATCGAATGCCTGCCTGGATGTGAAAACAGAGACCCTGCCATGGTCAAGGCTCACGCTGCTGCCTGCTGTTGACCTTTGAACGCCAGCGAGGGAGCTCAAGATGCCATGGGTGTAATTCACTCTTGTACGTTTGCAGTGCTTGGCTGCTGACGTGTTATTTTATCACCGGGGTCTTGCTCCAGAGTGGTCACAGTCAGAAGCAGGAAATATCTTTTTCACAGACCTCTTAGAAAAATACAGATGATTTTTTAAAAGGCTGATCAATAAATCTAAATCAGTCATGAGGTTTCCAGTCTTGCTGTTACCGATTTTCCGTTAGTTTTAAGGATAGGGCTGGTCTCGGGCTCAGAGTGGAGGTCTTTGAATTCTGAAGCACAAAGATATATTTAGAATTACCTGAATATCTGTATTGCATTAAAGATACATACTTCTCTGGGGGGATTTGAATTAAATGTAGAGTATGTGGGTAAAGGAGGAAAACAAGTGGACTTTGTAATGTGTGCTTCCATAATCGTACCACTGCTGACTCAGTCCTCTATCACCTAGAGACTTGAATATGTATGCTACAATGTTCGCTGCCGTTTTCAATGGCTTTCTGGCTTATTTTTCTGTCAGCTGTGGCAGTTCACTATCAGAACAATGGACAAGTGAGCAAGGTCCATTATCATTTGAGAGGGCGTGGGAGAAGGGCGTGCATCGCTTTAGAAAGAAAATAAGAGGGAGTTCAAATCATCAAATCACTACCTGACTTCCTTGGGACGGTCCCGCGGAAGGCTACGGCGGCATGTATTTATTTCTGCATCAAAAATGAAGCTGTCACGACCACCACAGGAAACAGATGAAGACCGAGTGAAACCAGGATTAAATATTTCACAGAAACAAAGACAGCCAATCTGAGCAGAACGAAAGGGGCGAGGAAAAAAAATCACACTGCTATTTCGGGCAACTGCATTATTGCTCTTATTGAAAGCACAACAAGGGAGAGAGAGAGAAAGAGAGAGGACGCACCCGCCAGCGCAGGAGCTGCAACTGTGCGCGATTTTCTTCACAAGATAGTTTCTCATTTGCTTGGTGGAAAACTGCGTTGTTCAACTGAAGCAGTCTAAATTTAAACGCAGACTGCCGGAGATAAAGCACCACTCTTGGATAAATCGGAGCGCACTGGGGAGGATGCTGCTCTCAGCAGGAGCAGGTGTATTCAGCCGACCGGAGGCGCGGGGCACAGAGCGGGAGCGACACACCACAGCCTCCAGACCACAACACCGGCTCCAAGGGAAAACCCCGCATCCTTAGATATGCTGCTGGCTAACGCGCTCCCCCCCTTAAAAAATAACTGGATTTCCTCTGCAACTTTGATGCGATAACCACCAGAATGTGGGCGCCGTTGAACTGATGGACGCACAGCTCATTCGGAAAACACTGTGGTGAAAATTAAAAAAAAAAAAAAAAAATCAAGGAGTTCTCTGTTGGCCTCTCACTGGGCTGCTTAACTTAAATCCGTCTTGTTATCGAGGACATAATCATCTGCCAGGATGCCCGGACCACTTCTGTCAGCACAGTTGCTCTACATAAGCATGGAGGTGGTGATTGCAGTCGCGTCTGTGATCGGGAACGTGATGGTGGTCTGGGCGGTGAAAATTAATAAATCGTTGCGAGATACCACGTTTTGTTTCATCGTCTCCCTGGCTCTGGCGGATATTGCAGTAGGAGCCCTCGTCATCCCTTTGGCCATTACTATCAGCATCGGACTTCAAACTCACTTTTACAGCTGCCTGCTCGTGGCGTGCACGGTTCTGGTGCTGACGCAGAGTTCAATCCTGGCCCTCCTGGCTATTGCAATTGACCGCTATCTCAGGGTCAAGATCCCGACCAGGTAACGAGGTTTTCACAGCCCACGTGCAAAAATGAGGAGACCGGGGCATAGATTCGCTTATTCTCAGAATACATGTGCCACATGGCGATGATGAGCTCCAGTGCTCTGTTCCTAGGCACTGATTTCCTCATGGGTCGTGCTTCACTTCACAGGAAGCCAGTCCCTTTACATGCATATAGATCTGACTCACCCGTGCTGACATGCCAGCTAACCAGAGCACGTCTAATCAACCAGCAGCTTTAATTAGTCCCTCAGAATCTCTAATATGTGTGGAAAGTAGTGCAGTGACAGAATTAGTATATTTGGGGTGGGGTTATGTACAGGAGATTCTCTTTTTGTGTTTCTGGAGGGCACAAAAGAGTTCAGGTTTGCTGTGTTCAGTCTCCCCTCTTTGTATTTGATGCACATGACCACCAGTGATTTATCATGCAAGGCTAAAACAAGAGGCTGATTAGTGTTGCCCAAAAGCTAGAAAAATAAGCCTGGTAGATGAGGGGAAATTATTGTGTCTGTGATAGCCCCAGACTTTAATCTCCCGTCTAAGACGCCAGCAAGTCTTACAAGCTTATGATAGCACTTTTTCATGCACTTTAGCCTTTGACCTCTCTCTCTTATTTTGCATAAAGTCATCCAAACTTAGTGCATGGTTGTGTCTGTCAAAGCAACTTTTATCAGTACAATCAGTGAGTCCTTGCCCACGTTATTTAAATCAGAAATTTGCTTCTCAGTCCACAAAGTGCTGAGGTTACTCATTTTTTCTCACACTCCCTGTTACACTGGTATGGGATCTCTTCCGAGCAGGCCGGTCCCCAGCCTCATTGTTTGATTCACAATCTTCTTGCCGTGCTTCGGATGCAAACCTAACTTAACACATACGTCCCTAATCAATACTAATCTGTGACAGCTGGGCCAAGTTGCAGTGTTTTCTTCTACGCTTCAGCAAAGGTCAAGTTATTGTATTTCTAACATTTCCCTTGAAATTACATCATCAGATATTGTAAATATCAACCCTTGGTAATACAAAAGGAATCAATTGTTACTCTACACACTTTCCAACAATGCTGGTTCAGATAAGCTTTTTCCTCCAGGCCTTAGGCAATGTTGGGTCTCTGTAAATATAACTATTAAGAGTATGGTCTAAACGTGCTCTACATGGTAAGTGCCCGGAGATAACCGCTGTTATGATTTGGCGCTAAATAAATCAAATTGAATCAAATTGAATTGAATTAGGCAAGTATCATGCTGAGTCTCTGTCATTTCCTGGTCACAGAACAGCAGTGATAAGATTTTAGAGCCTCTTCATCTTTTACCATCCTCTACCTCCTGCTTCTTATCCATAAAACACTATAAATGATGAAAAAACCAAACCTGTAAAGCCTGTTGTTGCACACCAAGTAGCTCGTGTTCAGTGTACTGTTGTGATAAATTAGTAGGTAATATTGAACCAATTTTAAGAACTATAATTCAGTTTTACCCTAAACAAAAGAAGCATGAAATGCAGCAGTGCTGTAAAGGGCAAGGTTTACTGATAAGCGTTTGCAGAGACTGTCTTGTTCAAGTGGAAATATGTGCTGCAAGGAGCTGTGTGTAAAGCGTCAAGGGGATTGTGGTTTAAATGATAACTCTTTCTTGTGAGTCACACATTTTGTCAGCCCAAGGATGCTGCCAAAAAAAAAAAAAAAATGTAACAAAGAAAGCATGCAATCCCTGGCAGTGCTGCGAGAGAAAGTGCAGACATAATGCCGTGTTGTTTGCTCCTGCAGGTACAAGCGGGTGGTGACCCCTCGGCGAGCGGGGCTGGCAGTGGTGATATGCTGGACAGTGGCTTTCATCGTGGGGCTCACACCCATGTTAGGCTGGAACAACCTGAGACGCCTTCAGCAGAATGGCTCCATCAGCTCTGACCTCATTATCACCTGCCAGTTTGAAAATGTCATCAGCATGGACTACATGGTGTATTTTAACTTTTTCGGCTGGGTGCTGCCGCCCCTGCTTCTCATGCTGGTCATCTATGCAGAGATCTTCTACATGATCCACAAACAACTTAACAATAAGAAGTTCACCACCAGTCACACAGACCCCAACAAATACTATGACAAAGAGCTGAATCTTGCTAAATCTCTGGCTCTGGTCCTTTTTCTCTTTGCTAGCAGCTGGCTCCCCCTCCACATCATCAACTGCATCACACTCTTCTGCCCCGAGTGCAAGAAGCCAATAGTCCTCCTCTACATCGCTATCCTGCTCACCCATGGTAACTCCGCTGTCAACCCAATTGTCTATGCTTTCCGCATTAAGAAGTTCCGCACAGCTTTCCGGAAAATATGGCAGCAGTACGTCTGCTGCAAGGACACACCAGCTCTGGAGATTCAGCCCAGTGACAGGAAAGAGATGCCCAATCCAGAGCCACAGCAGGCGACACAACTACATCCGCCTCAGAAAGAAATCCTTAACTCTGATCCAGCACAACAGCAGCTGCCGCCACCTGAGCAGCAGCAGAACCAGAGGACCAAACCGCTGCAGCTACCTAAAGAACATCCGCCCTTACTGGAGCAGAATGCAGTCTAAGCCAAGGGATGGAGCTGATCGCTGTAGTGCCTGAGGCATCTTGGATAATAAATACTGGAAGATCATTTATCTTAACTCAGGAGGAGTGGATTTACTGAAAGTTTGGTCAGAAAAGAAAGAAAAAGCAAAAAGGGTATCTATAAACTTGCAATAATGGAAGTTGTTCTGGCAGTGACTGTGTCTATCTTAGTAACAGACTCAAGACGTTAAGCTTTAATAGTTTTGTTCATTATGGTGAAACAGTTGGTGTGAACATTACAAAATGTGCAATATAAGTTATTGTGGTTGGTCGGTATCAGATTATAAAATCTCAAAACTTGCTATAGAATGAACATTTATACGTTCAATAGAGCAGGTTCATCTTAATACTGTAATACTCTGTGTATGTTTAAACTGACAGTTGGCGCACAATTTGAATGTAATAATAATGTAAATAAGAGACTAAAGCAGCACAGCTGTGAATGCTCATCTCTTCTTCAGGGTCTAAATACCACAACAGTGGCAGAGCAAGTAGCATTATGAGAGAGATTTTTGCAGCAATGAGGTGTGTATGCATTGATAGAAGGGTTTTGTAATCCCTTAACTCTTCCCCACTGGAGCTGAGTCCCTCAGTGAACCAACAGTACCGATCCATTACAAAGGAGATGGACAGGGATAAGACACAAGCAGCTGGAGGGAATGGGAGGTTTTAACCTTTTAGAGGCTGCGTGCAGGAGACTCGTGTCTGCAGGATGAAAGCTAGTCACGGGGGAGAAAGACAAGATGCACTAAAAGCTCATGTTTATCCAGCCTCCATGACAGCTGGTGGCGAGAGTGGGATTTTGCTTTTTTTCCCCCTATGTGGACTGGTAATGACCTTATCACAACTTACCACTAGAGACAGTGGCTTCCATGGCCTTATTCAGTATTTTAATTAGTATGGACTGGACAAGAAAAGACAACCTGAAGATTGTGAGTATCTTTACTACACTGTAAGCTCAACATATTGCATACTGCCAAACTGCGGCCATCTATAGATTTATTAATTAAACTATGTAACATAAAAACACTGTACGAGAATGTAAAGTAATTATGTTTTGTCTCTTGTGCAGACTCAGAGCTCTGGCCAAGACAGTTCACTGATGTTCTGCAAAGTGGGTGACAATCTCTTATGTAAGGTTAAAACATTTTCTCTAGCTGTCTCGACAAACATCTTTCTGGCAGGAACAAGCAGTGAACATTTTGATGCTTGGATAGCTGAAATGACATTGTTTACAGAAACCTTATTGCAATGCACACCACCTGTATCTTGCTTTGTGTACCAAGTGTATAGGCCAGGTGGACTGTACATAACACACGTTTTAGGAAAAAAAAAGTGGATGAATAAATGTATAATAATTACGTGCTTTCTATAGGTATTTATACGTTAAGTTTACAATTTTGAATCCAAAAGTGGAATATACATTTTTGTGATATTATTGTTTTATGTTAATTCCTAGGTAGATGAACGACTTCTGGCACAAATATGACTACCTAGCGAACAGTCCAACCATGTCTCCCAGAAATTATGTTCATATAAAACTGATATGCAACAGCAAATATGTTTTGAAGGAAATGTGATGCTGATCAGATTATGTTTTCTACAAACATAATGAGAAAATTACTAGACTTTTTTTATGGTTATAGACACTCACAGCACTTCTGATCTGGTTTAAGGCAGAAAAAGTCTTCAGTGACTTTCAGCATGAGACATGTGTTTATCAACATTTAACCAAATTCATGAAGTTTCCGGAACCTTAACTGAAGTGCTTTTTTACGCCTAAACATAACCACAGACGGGGAGAATCCCGGTCTCCAGTGTCAAAATCGTATGCTTTGTACACCCAGCACCCACCCTGACCACCTCCATGCAGTGACTCATCCCAACGTTGCTTCTGAACATAAACCAGGTAGTGATTCTCACTGCAAACTGATAATATACTGTATTAACATTATTTCTGGGAGACAGGTTTGCACAGTCAAGTAGCCTACAAACTCCAAGTGCACTCATTTTAAAGTAACTACAATCGCTATTTTTATGTTAATAGTGGATCACAAGACTACTTGTATGTGAAAGGGGTCACTAGAAGAGATGAATCTGCAGTTCTATTCAGCTCATTGTTTTGGTTTCCTGCTTAGCAACTTTTCTTTTGCTTTGTTTTTTTTTTAACTTATTAGCTCAGGCATTTTACCATTATTTGGCAGTTAGTGTAGAGACAGACAGAAAACATGGGACCAGAGAGGGGTAGGACATGCAACAAAGGTCCTTCAGCCATGAGTTGATTCGTGGATGATGTGGTTATGTGGAGCACGCCTTAACCAGTAGGCTAGTTGCAAGCTGGGGTGCCTTCCATCTTGCATTTAAAGTGTTTTGGCTCAGTCTGACCTCCCTCATCTTTGTTTCCAGCAGAAGTAGGCGGCTATTTCAAAGCAATTAGCCAGTGATGAAATTTGAGCATTTAGTAGCAAAAGAGCCGGACAGCCAGAGTTAGCCAGACCAATGCAGAGCTAAACAAAGAGTGAATACTAGACATTCATCAGGGGCCCATAAAAACTCCAAATGAATGCTGATGTTTCTATGTATCTGCTATTTGCTAACAGTTTTGCCATATCAACTTAATAGGTTATAATATGTCATTGTTGTGTTTACAGCTTACTTCTGTTGCCCCCAGCAACAAGAAAGAAAGAAATTAAATACTGGTCTAAAGATAAGTGCTAATAGCCAATCAATCTGTTCTTTCCTCACATAAAATCAGCAGTTCCTTTATGCTGAGGATACACTCATACAACCATCCTTCCACCCAGTGCATCTATTCAATTAATTAAAAAAAAAAAAAAGAACGATATATGGGTTTGTTTCTGCCTATTCAGTCCTCTCGACAAGTCAGCACTTCCTGAGTTATAATTATTCCACAGCAATCAACGCTTTAAACCCTGGATCTCAACTTTCTATTGGTACCTTGCTGCAGCTCAGCAGTGCTGTCAGAATTCTCATTTCCATGTTGCAATAATGCAGCGAGTGGCTCTTAGATAACAGTTGAGAGTTGTCACAGCTCTGACAACCCATTTCTCTCCTCTGTGTATGAATTCCTTTGATATCTGGCGTCGTTTGATTTGCCCGGAAAGACCATGTAATCCGAGAGAGGCCTGCTCACTCTGGCTGTGTCTGCGAGGTCTCCAGCTTTCAAGCTGTCAACAGATTCACTTCACTCGCCACATACCACACATAACATGTCCAGAATCCATACTGCAAAAAAACACACTGAACATGTGCCCACTTTCATGCAATATAATACTGAACAGAAAGCTATCGAATCAATAGTCTGGTTTAGTTGTAGGAAGTTTTTACATACAGCATATCACTAATAATTCAGTCTATCATTCTATTCTTATCGTGTGGGTCAGTTTCAGGGCAGAATTAAATATCAAGTGGAGGGAGACTTTAGATAAGAACTACAAATAAGAAGAAAGGAAATACCAGAGCAGTGTATTTCCAATAGAACAGCAGAGGTGACCTTCTCCTGCAGTGAACTACTGTCCTTGGGGTTAATGTGGCTGTTAACTGCAGATCCTGAGGGAATGAGAGGAGCCTCTCTTTACACTGCTTCATATTCAGGTTATGCATTAAAAACAAATCCGGTTCAGGGTATAGCAAACTCTGATTTTATTCATTAATATCAGACTATTGTAATAACAAAAGTGTGTCTGACCTCCACACTTCTGTACCTGATCTTTTCTCCTTTGGTGAAATGCACCTATTTGGATCAATATTTCTTCCAGATTGTTTGCTTCAACCATGTCTCAGGTCAATATTTTGCTCTGTACATAGGCAGAAGCTCTAGCCGACACAAACTGTTCAATTCCCCAATGAATATCTGTACCTTTGTGAGGGAAGGCTGAGTAGAAAATGCATGGTATGATATTTATGTCCTGGAGAAGGGCTTTTTTTCATTAAAAATGGTGTCGCAGTTTGATCTACCTGGGCTTTGATCAGGCGTCATGAATAAGCAAGAGTGTTGTGCCCCAGGTGCTGTTGCACAACAGGAAACAGAGCTACTTGTCAGAACACTTTATATACCATCGCCTTATCTGTCGTGGAGAACAGCTGTAACATGGCTCCAACACAGACCGTTAAAGGCCGAGAGAGAGATAACACTTACAGAAACTCTGTGATTTAGCATTCACAGTTTGATGATGTTATACAGTAAAACACAGAACAATATCCCCCATCACATACAGTTGACTGCTGGCATTGTTCTGCATGTGTGATTTCACAGAAAAGCAATCAGTCATAAAAACAAGGCCACCAATTGTGCTGAAAGAGCATCTGTGTCAGACTCATCTGTGTATGATACAGCAGTGTGGGAACACCAATGTCCAGTTGGCATTACAGCTAATGAGACGCTCAAGAAGATTAAAAAAAAAGGGGAGGATGCAAATTTTCAGCAGATGGAAAAAATGTGCACTCAGTAACAACTGAACACAGCCTATTAAGATGTAATGATGCAACATGTTTTAGATAAAGAGTTGCAGTATAGCAAAGCAATAACATAAAACAGATTAACTGCCATCATTTTTAGCCTAAAGCTGCTGAGAAACTGTGCGATTGATCAGCTGTCTTTTACACTCCTTTAGAAACAGTTTCTTCCAAACCAGCTGAACCTCTGAGAAACAGCAATAAGGGTTTACAGTATGTTTGAAAACCCTTCAATAAAACAGCATTAGGGTGCTGCAAATAAAACAAATTCATTTCCCCTAACAATCAATTATTCACCAAACAGGCTTACAAAATTAGAACAACATCAATATTTTATCTCTCTTTTTTTTTTAATCCAATCTCAGCCTCGGGAGGTATTTTGAAGGCACAGCCTTGAAGCAAGGTTGTAAAATGCAGGGAAAATTGCCTGCTGTGTAAACCCTGAATAAAGACAATATGCAATAAATGGTGCACAAGATTTCATTCAAAAGGAAGCTTTTATGGAGCAGATCGAGCAGTGATTTTTTTCTGCTTTGTTAGCAGCATGATTCACTTCCTTAGGTAAATTAGAGATTTTCCATATACAGTATGTGACTGTTGAAGCTTGATACTGCTTTAAAAGTATATTTATTCCTGGCACTAATTCCCTGTAGCAGAGCCCTATTTCTAACTCTCTTCTGCATTGACTGTCCTTGTCCCAGAGTGCCACCTGCTGGTAAAGATTATTTTGGTATTATGATTGATTGAAACTGAGCAGTGCCAGGAGGACTAGCTGTTGATCTGGCTCTCTGATGGAGGGTGCAAAGGTCACATCTGGTTCCTTCATTAAGCTGCTCCCACAGGTCCTCACGGCCAGTTCAGCATCCGTAGACTTTTATTTAAAATCTTCTGATGGCAGTTCCAAAGACCTGCTTGGCTCATTGAAAAAAAACTAATTAATACCCCCGAGACATATCTAGATTTATATCTTGGAACAGGAATTAAAGGAACTATAACAAAAACTTCATGATTCAGTGCACTGTTGCACGTAATGACAAATTCAGCCATCTGGTACACTGCTCAGACAGACACTAAATCCACAAGATTATGAATTACAATCATTTTCCTCTATAATGGTAGTAACATGGTGCAGGTTTGAACTCCACATTACAAAAATTGTTGTTCAGTATGTAGGACCCCATGCTTAAATTGGACGTGTTTTATACAGTTCAGCAAAGCAAAAACTAAACCAAGAATTTGCACTTCAAAAGAATGCAGAGTAGAATTTACAAGATAGTCTATCATCTATTTTTATCATAAACAACATTTTTTTTATCATTGTAGATTTGTGAGCATGAAAAAGTTGTTTGAAGTTGTTGATTATCTCACAGAGATCCTAAAAGTATGATCCAGAAAATGTTCCCACATCCACATAAAATCACCCACACGCCGTCACTGTGCCTAAAATCTTGTTTCTGTTGTCAAGGGACCCACTCATGAACTTCAATATAATGTACCTGCAGGATAAACAGACTGTGAAATCAGTTTGCGTTTTATTTATGGCTTCACTCCTCTAGCATTTAACACAAGTTACTTATGGTTAAAATGCAATGCTTGAGATAATGTTGTGCTAGCTGTACTGCTGTCCACTGCAGTGACACAGGAAGCGTCATCAGTAGATGTATAACCACTAACAGCGATGTCAGGGTTCAAGTTGCTGCGTTACAGGAAAATGACACAGTGTGTTCGCAACGATCCAGGTTTTGGTCCTGCAGGGAAATGTTGCATTTATTTTAGGTTACACAAGTTCAAACCTCTGCAACCCTACATGCGGTAACACAGAGCTCAAACCCCACAAACACACATCAAAAGGAGAAATAATTGCCTGCCTAAACAAGTCTTAGCCAAAGTGTGCAGAGGTAGCTGAAGTGCTGAGCCTGACTCACTTCCCGCCCACTATCAGCTGCTTGTCCTTTATCAGGAAAGGAAAGGAAGGGAAAATTCCCAACCTCCTCAGTTTCTGAAACTGTGGTTGTAAAAAACCTGTTGAATGGACTTTATCATACATGACCTCCTAAATTCACTTTGTTTGGATGACAGTTCACACGATGCTATCTGTAACAAAGCGTTGTTTCTGTTTTGCTTTACAGGCCTTCTGTTTCTTGTGGCAGATTTTGTAAACAAGTCTTTAAAAAAAGTTATGGAAGCTGGCTCCATATGGAGTTAAATAAGCAATAATAGTATTTGGTGCAATCAGAGCTCCCATCTTGGCCCAGGGAGTGACATCCTGTGGCTGTGGCTAAATGGCAGAGGATGGAACACCCATAAAGGCCATTGCTTATGACTGGCAGTAATTAGTTTTTAACAGTGGTGGTGAAGATGGCTGTCCATAAAGTCAGCACAACTCCGCCTGCCTGGACTTGTTCTGTACTGGCAGCCCACGCCTCAGCAGACTTACTCAACCCTCTGGCTGTGGCATGGCTCTTGGCTAAACCCGTCTGCTGCTTTTTACTGATATTATATAATAACATGAACTCATACAAATTGTCTACAGTATCACTTCTGGCCGGGAACGTCTTTTGCATGTCAATCCAAATCTCTCACTCCCCTTGTTTTCTGTCATCTCTCCACTGTCACGATCTAATAAAGGAAGAAAACGCTAAAACAAACAAACAAAAACAAATATATATATATATATCTATATGTATGTCCCTCAATTACTGACTTGATATCCATGTACACTACTAAAATGAACAGATGTCTGGTTCTCAAAGCCAAAAGTTACCCAACAAACCACTGAGAATGTTATAATCATGTACTGTAAGTATCTATACCAAGTCATTGCCAAACATTAGTTTACATGCATCCCTTTGGTTAAAAGACTCTCTGTCATATCCTGTGTCAGTCATCAGTTTGTGTCCCAATCCTGTAGAGTACCTGAGTGGAAGCAGAGGAAGTGTGCATTTTTGGTCTGTGGTTGCCAACAAAGAATCACTGCTGGAGCAAGGGGAAGGAAAACAGTGATAAGCAGAAATGGTTTGTATGTATTTTCAAACAGCTTTGATCAAGTTGACGTGGCACTGTGTTTTGATCCCTGGCAGTGTAGTGGAACTTCATTTCCCCATATCAGATTCAGAAAAGTCATCATCTGCTAATGTGAACCAGATGAAGCCATAAAACTGATTCAAGGTTTCAGGAGTGTCAGATTAACACAACTATTTACTACATTTTGTTTTGTCCGTTTATTTATATTTGTCACAGTATCAGAGTCATCTTGGAATGACGTACTTTAATCCAACCTAGTATATTGTATTATTCATCCTGGCCTAGATGTGAAACATCACTATGAGGATTGCCAATATCACTATTATTGCCCTTTCAGCATCTGTAAGCACTATAATGCATCTAAAAATGTTACAAATATTTATATTTGCATGTTATTTGTAAGATTTCTTTTCTGCCTCATTATCTTTACCAAACTTTATTAGACTGCTACGCTGTGAACAATTGTTGACACAGAATGCAAGAAATACTTCCAATGGTGACTAAGAGTCTGGATTTTGATCAAATGTTTGGTGAAGGAGAAGTAACACTCCTGTCCGCTGTTTCAGGGAGACATGAGTCAAATCTGCCTCTTGTGCTCCCTCGGTCCTGTTCAGATGACTGTACACACACTTAAAGATTGTTCATGGAATTGTTTCTGTCAAAGTTATCATGCTGACTTATGACTCATTACAGACACTTGAGGGCTTAGAGGACACAGCATGGTTTCTGCCCTGGTGATTACCTGTTTTGGTTCTTGTTTTGGTTGTGTAATTTCTTTTGTTTGTTGTGTTCTAATGATCTTTGTGTGCCATTTTCACTCACAAGCATGCATAGTATCTTGAATCATTATAAAGGGTTACAAATATTCAGACAAAATACATTAGACATGTGTTTCATTACTGTTTTGGTTTCATTGTTATTATAATAATGAAGTGAGCAGCATAGAATGATCAAAAATAAAGCAAAGGAAACAAAGAGGCAACCTTCTTGGAAAGCCAAAATAAACTGTTGTGAGAGTTTAGTGGGGTATAAAAACAAAACTATTCCTTGAATAACTGCAAGGCGCAGCAGACTCAGCAGGGCTGGGTAAAGTACCCGGTGATGGGGTAACATTTCGTCCACATCAAACACAGTGATGGTCCCGTGTGTTGCACAGTCTCTGTGTCCCACCACAAAGTCAACAAAGCAGTCGTCATAAAACACAACACAGCTGAACAAGGAAGCTGGCCAAGGAACCACAGTAACTGTAGCAGACAGGAAGGGATTTTTGCATTTATAACTGCCTGCTAGAAACAGTATGCTTTAACAAGGCAGTTACAACCAAACAGGGTATTTCATAATTAAGAACAAAGTTACAAAACTTGCTGTACAGCACTCAAATATAACCACAGAAAAATCTAGGTCAGCTAAAGAAAATCAGGGCATAAAATACATTGAGTTTTGGTGGGAATACACTACATCATATGTGAAGCTCCACACATAAGAGTTTTCACCCTGAGCAATTACTGACCTTGAAATGCCAACATTCAGACCATGTCTGTCATATGCAGTAGTGTTTTGTAGTGTTCTGCCTCTGTCTGTGTTTTATCAACCCCAGAAAAAATGTCGACTTTTCAGTATTACTCTGGTGCTATATTGTTAACGTAATCATAAAGATACCGCTTACGTAAGCAGTGACGGTCTCACTATGATATTATCCAGTTCTCTGATGATGCAGTTGGCCACCTCATACAGTTGCATGGTGTGTGCAAAAAGCCTGTGCTGTGACTGAGGGACATTTTGGGAAGAACGCCACATAAAAATGTGTATTTTTCAAAGGTTCTGTGCCAGACGTCTTTCTGGGAGCAAAGTGGCAAAAAGCAAATGAAATGTGGCATTTGTTAAAATACATGGAGCCATATTCATTAAGGCTTTGACGCCATGTGAAATTAGCTGCAGATGTTTTCAAGGGAGGCCTGGGGATCTGCTGAGGAGACACATATAAACAGAAATAAACTTGTATCAAATGAAAGAGGGCTTGTGTTGAGCGTTCTGTATGAAGCTGGATAGACTTGCTTTAGTCTGAATGAAACATAACTTATTTGAGAAAAAAAAAAAAAGGTTTAGAATTTGAATTGCAAAATGTAAGTACACCGTAGCTGGGATTTCTTTTTTTGTGGTTGTTAACCAAATGTCTTTCATAAACATCTATGCTCATTGGAATCCACGGACATTTTTTGTGCAGAATTACATTTACTATTTTTCAGGAACACTGTTTTGAGTTTGTTGTCAAGAATATCACGTAAATAATGTTCATATAAGATAAGAGTCAGCAAAGGGAAGGAAATTACGATTTTGAATCCCTCTTAAAACCAAATGTGTTTTGACCTGTCAGTATCACTGTCAAAATCTGTAGAGGTATGTGTGTTAACAGGATTGGGAACATACAGTACATGATAGTATAAAACCTTATGGCACCTGTGTACACAGAGTGATCTAACTATGCAAAAGATGTGTATTACCATGGCTTCAGCTCTCTGTGATAAAATCAGAAGTAAGAGAAATAACATCATAAACAAAGCAGAAGTACTTAATGAGATGGTGTAATAACATTTCCTAGAGACTTCAACATCATGTTAGCAAATGGAGTGTCAATGTGTCAAAATGTGTGATGTATCAACCACATCAGGAAACCATAAACTCAAATACGTGGGAGGATACGCCAGCTCATCAAGCCATACCACTTCTTCAATAGGAAATTAACAGGTAAAAAATTTGATTTAGCATTAAAGGCAAGTCACAAGAGAGAGGATGTGCACTTAATTCATTACAATTCTCCAAATTAAGTAAGTCTGTTGCAGTTGCAGCCACTTGTATGATTTTGGAAAAACATTATTCTATAAGGGCTTGGCCAGGAAATGCACTTTCTACTTCACATGGAGTATATTGACATGGCATATCAGTTAAAAAGAATTGTTAATTTCCTGCCTCTGAAAATTTAGTGGAGAAACTATATAAGCCCCTTATTTGCAGCTCTGGCCATTTACATGGGAACGTAGTGAGTCATGATATGCTGGCTGAGACACATCCTTGCCCACAACACCTTAATATTCACACGCCCCAAAATATCAACATATACCCAGCATACACACACAACTGCACATAGTTGGTACTCTCAAATGTACAGATTAGCCAACACAACAGTAAAGATGTTTGAGTTTTGTTTTGTTTTATTTTGTTTTGTTTTTTGGAGCTGGGATGTGCATGTGCAACAGAGAACTAAGATCCTCTTTGTAGAAAAAATACAGAAACATTTGGTTACACATTACCAAATGAGACATAGAGGTTATTGCTAATGAACTGGGCCATTTTTGGGAATGATGCCAGTGGAGATGTTGCATCAGCAACAGTGTATAGTGATGATGAAGCAGGTAGTTCCCGAAAAGCCCGCTAACAACAATACTGCAATACTGCAAAGTATCAAATCTAAATGCGTGGGAATTTTTTCAGCACCTCAGTCATTTGTCACAGAAAACTTAAAACATTTAATTTGGGAAATACAGAAAATTAAAGGTTTACCATCTTAGAAAATAAAACAAAAAAACATTTGTGAGAATCTTCTTTTAGCTTGACCTAGTTTGACAATTCATTCAGTATACAACTTTAGATAAAGAGGAAATTTCTATTTATGAAAAAAGTGGAACCAAAGCTTTTTTATATATCACTGCTTTAAGCATAGAAATAACAGAAGTGTCTGGCTGGGTCCCATGATAAGTGTGTTGTTTTAAAAGATGAGAAATTAAAGGATGACAACAACAATGCACACCGAGCATCTAAAAACTGTGTTTAAGCTCTCTTTTGGTTATTTCCTAAAGGTTTTTTATACCAGCTTTTATGATGTAAATGCTTAAGATCATAGAAACTTTAAGAGCTTTCAAAGTAATTTGTCATTTGGTTAATCACTTGTGTGGGTTTGCAGGCAGCATCCATTATTTGACGTAACATGGATGCAACCATAATAATTTTCCATAATTGGCCTTATCCACCGCTACCATTGTTAACCCAATACCACACCCTTCCAGCTTGAAAAGTCTCCAGAAAAGAACAATTAGTGAACCACTCATCAGCTGTTAAGTAAAGCTAAATGTGGATATTTTGGAAATTCCCCATGTCCATTCAACCAGACAGTCTGTCAAGATGTATGTGGGAGGTTTGAGGTTGGTGGTAGGCGGGGACGAGCTGAAGTGACTAAGAAGTTATCCTGCATAAATACAAGGTCCACAACCCCAACCAAGGGCACAGAGCAGAGAGACAACAACAGGAGGCACCAGTCAAAACAAAGAGCAAAACCAACACTGAACGACAAACACCGTGGATCATCAGGGGAGAAGCTTTTAAATTTCTTTTGGCTAACTGAGCACTTGTTCACTGCAAGGCTCTTAGTAGATTGTTTTTTTGTTGTTATATTTTGCAGCAGTCCACAGTAGATCTCATCATGAGATGCTGTGCTTTAGTTGTGTGTTTAGTTTTGGGGATAAGCATGCAGGATGGATGGAGCCGTCCCCTGAAGTCCACCACCGTCACCTTCTCAGGAGACATCATCAAAAACATGACTGATACAGAGCTGGCAGAAGTGAGTAGCAGATGGTTGATTTTGTCTTGACAGACTGAAATACCCGAACAAGAATACAATCAAGCTGTGCAGGGAATAAATAGCTGAACAGAGATCCCTATTATAATGTTAATTAAAAGAAAAATATTTTCTTATAAATTCAAGCTAAATCGGAGTATTACGGTGAAAGCAGGTGTCACAAAAACATGAGGACAGAATTTCATTTGTTTTCCAAACTAAAGTTTACTTCATAAGGACCCACTATACCCTGCTCCTCACATGATATAAACATGTACCTGGACTCACTGATGTGGTTTGTCATGTTCTCCTTCAGACTTATCTGAAGAAGTTTGGCTACCTAAACACAGTGCATCGCAGTGGCTTCCAGTCTATGGTGTCCACCTCCAAGGCGCTGAAGAGGATGCAGAGGCAGATGGGGTTGGAGGAGACTGGAGAGCTGGATAAGTCCACCCTGGAGGCCATGAAACAGCCTCGATGTGGGGTTCCAGATGTGGCCAACTACAAAACCTTTGACGGAGACCTCAAGTGGGACCATAACAACGTCACCTATAGGTGAGTAGAGAGAAAGGATCTACCACTAGAGTTGATGACATTATAATTCCATAATTTGCTTTGCAATGTAAGGGGCAACATACAAAGGGTATCCAGAGGTCTCCCATGGAGATCACCAAGAATAATTTCTGACATTGTCCTTTATAAGTCTGAAAGCAAAGTGTCGTTCTGCTTTTCTCTGCAGGATCCTTAACTATTCTCCAGACATGGCGAGCTTTCTGATTGATGACGCCTTTGCCAGAGCCTTCAAGGTGTGGAGTGATGTGACCCCTCTGACTTTTACCCGTCTCTTTGATGGAACCGCTGACATCATGATATCATTTGGAAAAACTGGTATGTGCTTGTAGGGTGTTCATGTCATCCGTTTTGTATATACTGATGTCACATAGTTGAATTGTAATTTTGTACTAAACACATTTTGTACTAAAATCGAAAAAAGATTGATGTGTAATTCAAATATCTATTCAGACCACGGAGACCCATACCCATTCGATGGTAAGGATGGCCTTCTGGCCCATGCTTATCCCCCTGGTGAGGGTATGCAGGGAGACGCCCACTTTGACGATGATGAGTACTGGAGCCTGGGTAAAGGACCAGGTAATCAGCCGTACATGTGTAAAAATACTACTCCCCCATTGACAATTCATATGTAGTTGTCTCCCCCTGGCGTTCATATTATACACTGCATTAAATTAATGCATGTCATTCTGTCAACAAAGCTGTGAAAACTCTCTATGGGAATGCGGATGGTGCCATGTGCCACTTCCCCTTCACTTTTGAGGGCAAATCCTACACCACCTGTACCACTGATGGCCGTTCAGACGACCTGCCATGGTGCGCCACCACAGCTGACTACAGCAGAGACAAGAAATACGGCTTCTGCCCAAGTGAACGTAAGTCTGACAGTTTATTCACATAGGGAATTCCTAGGTTGGGGGTCACCTTGATGAGGACATTTGCTTTTTGTGAAATGCCGACTCACTTCACCCGCTCATCCTTCCCCATAATTCTCATCCTGACAGTTCTGTACACATTTGGAGGAAACGCCAACGGAGCTGAGTGTGTATTCCCCTTTGTTTTTCTGGGGAACGAATATGACAGCTGTACCACAGAGGGCCGCAGTGATGGTTACCGCTGGTGTGCCACCACAGACAACTTTGACAAAGACAAGAAATATGGATTCTGTCCCAGTCGTGGTGAGTGACATGAACCACATGACATAAACATTCTGCAGTGCTGCCACAATGGCATCTTTTCTTACTGAGATTGTTATGTCTTTGTTTGGCCAGACACCACTGTAATTGGTGGCAATTCTGAGGGAGAGTCCTGCCACTTCCCCTTTGTGTTCCTGGGTAAGGAGTATGACTCCTGCACCAGTGAGGGACGAGGAGATGGCAAGTTGTGGTGCAGTACCACTGACAACTATGATGAAGACAAGAAATGGGGCTTCTGTCCTGATCAGGGTGAGTAACATAAAAATTAGACACAGAGAGAAGAGTGGGTAAAATGCTATAGATATGTATTTACATTAGTCCTTCATTAATATTCCTTACTGTATGTGTTCCAGGTTACAGTCTGTTCCTGGTGGCAGCCCATGAGTTTGGACATGCCCTTGGCCTGGATCACTCCAACATTAGAGAGGCTCTCATGTTCCCCATGTACAGCTATGTGGAAGACTTCTCCCTGCACAGAGATGACATTGAAGGCATTCAGTATCTCTATGGTAAGGTCATGATGGGCTGCTTAAAACAACAAAAAAAACATCAAAATATATCAATTTATATTTCTCTCAACCATCACTGTTTTTTTTTTCCAGGACCGAAAACAGGCCCTGATCCCACCCCCCCTCAGCCTGACAGCACCACCACTGCCCCCTACCCTGACCCTGACGAGACCGACCCCACAGATGAGCCTGAACCCACCGAACCCACCACCACTACCACCACACGACCTGTGGATCCAACCAAAGATGCCTGCAAGCTGACCAAATTCGACACCATCACTGTGATTGAGGGAGGACTACATTTCTTCAAGGATGGGTGAGCAAATCTTTTCTTCGTGGTAACAGAAGTAAAAATGGCAACATGAACAGAAACCAGCAGAGCTGATGTTTTAATTCTATGTGCTTATCAACAGACATTACTGGAAGATGTCCAGCCGGAGTGACAAAGTCAATGGACCATTTTCTATTTCTGAGAGGTGGCCAGCTCTGCCAGCAGTCATTGACTCTGCTTTTGAGGACCTTCTGACCAAAAAATTGTACTTCTTCTCAGGTAAAGACACTTGTGCAGTTGTATAAGGGACCGCTAACACATAACCCAGAAGTACAGGCAAGCTTCATAGTATAATTTTTTTTCCTTATAGGGACCCGATTCTGGGTGTACACAGGGAAGAGTGTTCTGGGACCCCGCAGCATAGAGAAGCTCGGCCTCCCCAACAGCATTCAGAAGGTAGAGGGAGCACTGCAGAGGGGGAAAGGCAAAGTGCTGCTCTTCAGTGGGGAGGAGTACTGGAGGTGAGTTAAAATTGTGCCTTTGACACATTTAAACCTGGAAATCTGCAGCAGGTTGGGAAGAATGTTGCTGCTGGAAGATTTTCAGCTCAAATTCAACCATGTGTGCTCTTCTTTCAGACTTATTTGGTCTTTTAACAAGGCAGTTATACCCCGCCTCCACTGTGGTTGTTCAGTCAACCTTACTATTGAATTAAGCATTTTTACAACATTAAAAAGTCTGTGCTTTAATAATGTGGAGGACGACGGATTGTTTCTGCTATTTTTAAAGATGTTTTCTGGTATGGTTTTGTGTCTGATCAACACAGACTTGATGTGAAGGCCCAGAAAATCGACAATGGGTATCCCAGATACACAGATGTCGTCTTTGGTGGCGTCCCCAATGATGCTCATGATGTATTCCTGTACAAAGGTAAATAGATCTGTCTATTTCAAATATTTATTTACTCTCAATAAACAAAATCAGCGAATACAGTAGCAGTAGAAAGTTTCGCATAAGAGTCTACATTTTGCATTCAATTGATTTTATTTCAATATTTATGCTTTAGGTCACATCTACTTCTGCCGGGACCGCTTCTACTGGCGTATGAATTCCCGCAGGCAGGTGGACCGTGTCGGCTATGTGAAATACGACCTCCTCAGGTGCTCAGATTCTTCAGGGTCTCGCTACTGAGGAGATGAACGCACAGGGATGAGCTTGAAATCGGATGTCAGGGAGAATGTGATGCAGTATTTGTGTGCAGTGCCTGTTGTATGATGTGTACGCTATCTGGGATGTAAATAATTGGCCATCATTGATGTTGGCAAATTCTGTCCGATAACCTGTGAACTGATATGATATGATGTTATGGTGGCCTACAATTTGAGACAATAACCACATTTTATAATATTCTCAAAAGCTATCTGGATCATATTCCAGATTTGCTGAATAATTTCTTTATGTCTGACAGGTTCAGACTCTTAACAGTATTAGGTTATTTTTGGTATTTATAGTAATATCTAATATTATTTTTGTGTCCTAAAGCTTATTTGTTTTGTATAATTGTATTTGTGTATTTCTGAAAATGGCTTCAAAGCCCATTACTTGCACTGGAAGACAATGCATGTCTCCTTCACTGAAATTATTTATGAGACTGATATGTTTTGTAATTAAGTTTTAACTTTAAATGCAATAAACATTCCATGAGAACTACCTACAACTGTCAGCTGTCTCACTCATTCACGAAAATGTGTGATAGCTACTGGATTTTTTTTCATACCCACACTGTCTGTTATTCAATATTTGAATCAACACTCCGATAGCAGCGATTTACATTGTAATTTCATTGTAAAAATCAGGTACCAATAAAATTCTTACTGGATCCCACTGGTACATAAATGTAGGTACGGGGGAAGAAAACATGACAGTGGGGAACGACGGAGTAACAACAGGACATTTGTGCAGGAATAAATTATGCTCTAAGTATATTTGTAAATATTTTCATATTTGATATTTTTCATAAATACTGGGTAACTATATGGGGTACAGTAGCCTACTGGGAAACAAAACTAATGTTTTGGAAAATGGTGTTAACCTCATTCTTACTGTGTAATTAAAGTTATAAAAAGGGAAGAATAGTCACATATTAAATTACAGCCCATATACCTTATTCTAAGTATGTAATCAAACAAATTGATAATTACTAGGTTCCTCACTAAAGATTAACCATGTTTGATCCACCTACATATTTTTTATTATTAGATTACTTTATTATAGTTCTTCCCCGTTGAATGACAATAGAAGTCTATCATAGTTGAGTATTTGAGATAGGAATGTTTGATTGCCACACTTGTGTACCTGTTGTGAGTTGCTGGACGAGCATTGCCTGCTTGAAAAATTTTAAAAAGTACAGACCCATTTCTTAACTTGCCTTTATTTCAAATCTTACAATGAAGAAGAAGACACAAATTCAAGAACATTATATTCTGAATATTATAACCTTCTTGAAGGTCAGATTTATTGCAGGACTGTTGTGTTAGACTGCATTAGTTTCAGCTAAATGGTTCTAATAAAAGTGTCAAATGAGTGTATATACGTGGCTGTTCTCCCCTTTTCACTCTTTGATTACACAGGAAAAACAAGGTTGTTAACATCATTTTTTCCCAAAGTTTTGTTTCCCAGTACTGTACCCCACAGATATCCAGTATTTAAATATATATATATATTTTTAAAAGTATTTTTAAAAAAAAAAAAAAAAAAAAAAACCCTTCTTCTTTCCTTTAAAGTGGCAACTTGTTACTCCTTTGTTCCCCGTTGTTTTTCTATTCTACATACATTTAAGTGCCAATAAGATCCAGCCGGTATGTTATTGGTACGTGATTCATGCAACGAATTTACACTGCAAATTTTTTGTGAACAAACACACACATTTATACACCACGGCCTGTGCTATAGAAATGTAATTCAATGTATTTTTAGTTGTATAGATTATTATAAGTTTAAACTGCCTCTGTCTCTGTCTCTTGAGACCAGCGGATGCATATCACTCCGCACCCATTTGCGTAATGCGCCTTCCTCTAAAAACAATAGTCCACGAAGTGTTTATAAACATCTCATTTACCAAATTTTTGGAGCAACATGTAACGACCAAATTATCGGTAAATACATATTGTTAAAATTGGTAAACATATCAATGTTTGATTAGACAATGGGTAAGTTTTACAACAAAAATATTAAATAAGATCCGGTTGCACGGACAGGAAGCAAGGAGATACTCATGGCGCCCGACTAGAATGAGGCAACAATTATCGGTTACTAATTTCTGTTCTGTTTAGCGCCTCTGCACTAAAGGATACCTTTCTACTCGAAAATATAAGGTAAGAAAAAAGGGTGGAGATTGTCGTGTCGGAGAAGGAAAATATTTTCATTTTCTTCAGGGAGAGCATTTGGGCGGTCTGCCGCAGCTGAGGCCCTCGAGGTCCCCAGTAGAGCTCTCAGAATGCCTGAGTGTAAAAGGGGCTGCCTGGTGTAAAATGGCGATGCGGAGCAGGCAGGGTGAAGGGCAGCTAGGCCCGTATAAAACGGCTACCACACGTCGTTCTGAAGGCTTTTACATTCATATGTCGACTTGGCTACATCAATGATACGCTCTACATTGAAATATGTTATTCTCTTCAACCCCTCCAACTATTATATCACGAGTGGGAGATGTTTTATATATGTTTCTGCAGCCGCGTAGAACGCGATAGTGACCTGAAAACAAAGCTGGTCAGCCAGCTAAAAGCTAACGTTAGCTGTGCTGGTTCGTCGGGAGCTAACGTTAGTTCCCGTTGGCATCAAGTTTCTGAATAACTTTACCGATATCAAAAGCTGTTGTCATGTTACAAGTATAACAAGGGGCAAGATTTAATTCATACCAACGTTAACATCCTTAAGGGGAAAACACTTGATTCAGCTAGTTATTGTGTGCAGACACGACATGCATTAATGCTGACCCGTGCAGACTTGTGTGTCTTACGTTTCCCGAAATAAACACCGTTATATACACTGTCGCTTACCACTAAGCGATGGATAACGAACTTAACATTCTTTATGGAAAT
Organism: Xiphias gladius; assembly: GCF_016859285.1. NCBI lineage: Eukaryota > Metazoa > Chordata > Actinopteri > Istiophoriformes > Xiphiidae > Xiphias > Xiphias gladius. Next base: position 13,791,767 of record NC_053417.1, on the reverse strand, counting down.
CAAAATAGGAAAACTGCCAAATATGAAATACTCAAGAGCTAATGACCTGCATTCACAGTCATTAGATGAGGTAGAGAAAACACAAAACACAAAATGAATGTACTTTTTACCTTCTACCTTTGGACAGTAACTTTGTTTCCATATGTACTCCACTGATATGAGGGAATTTACATCCGTACAAACCCATCATTGGTACAACATAAGAAACATAAAAGACCCTATAAGGAAACACAAAAATCAAAGTGACCTTGACAACAGGGAAACGACCACAAAAACGAGAGTTAACTTCCAGTTGGTTGCCTTTCTTTCATAAGTATTGACAGATAGGCAACATACACAATAGCCTTCAGAAATAGCAAGTCCCTTGACCACTTAAGTGACCTTCTCCAGTGTTATTTATCTTTTCTTGATCAAAGTTGACAAAGTTTGTCAAACTTCCTCTGTTATTCCATCCAGGATATCTGCAAGTCTCGAGGCTTTTAAAATTTGTTTTAGAAGACATTCTATACTTTTCTGTTTATCGGATGACAAATTAGCTGGGACCATAACATATATTAAGTTGTGCAAACACTCTTGACACTAATGACAAACGGGGGTGTCCTAGGGCAAGCAACCAAGGAACTAGACATCAGTTGTATTCATTTTCAGCACAATGAAATTGCAGTTATGCTACTTAAGGCATGCTTTAAGTAAGGCACACACTTAAAATTTGGTATTAAATTCATGTTACATTTTTGCGGATAGTTATGGATTTGGAGGAGAATGAGGTGGAGAGCAGCAGTGATGCAGGCCCCTCTGGGATGGAGGAGCCGTCTGAAAGCGGCATGGGTATGGAGTCATCAGAGGCCATGTCCGCAGACAGCAGTGATGCTGCTGCCCCTCATGCACAAGCCCCCGAGTCTGACTGCCATGTGGGACAGAGCTCAGAGGGACTTGTGGTAAGTTTTGTACATATGTGGGGAAAGAAAATACAATTAAGCCAGCACAAAACAAACAAACAAACAAAAAAAATTGGCAGTTACATTTTGTCCCAAAAGTTTCTTGATAACGGCATCATGTTCTTGCCCCTCCCCGTCAAGGTGTTCATCCCAGAAACCAGCTCTAGTACAGATGTCAGAGTTTCATCAGTCCACCTCCCAGACTCCTCCTCAGTGGCCCAGTCCACCAGCGTGTCCAGCGTCTCCACAGTGACTCAGTCAGTGCTGGTGTCTGAGTCAGCCCAAGTGCTGGTCCACTCCAGCGCTGTGTCTGAAGGAGCCATGATGGTTTCTGACTCAACTGCTTCTACCTCGTCAGACCTGGGGTCTGCCATTGACAAAATCATAGAGTCCACCATCGGCCCTGACATCATGAATGGTATTTCCACTTTGACTCCGTGCTCTGTTATGTCTTAGGCTGAGCGGCTTTAAGGCTGTGTAATTTTGATTAGTGTACAGTAAAGTAGCAAATATCTGATCCAGTCTACTGCTTTTCTCATAGGTTGCATATCTGTGACCAGTGCAGAAGATGGGGGTGCAGAAACAACCCAGTATCTGATATTACAAGGACCAGATGACGGTAAGTGTGTTAATGTTACTACTAACTCATTAATTCTTCGGCCCCTTGCAAAACATTTTTTGAAGTGAGTTTTGACTTTTGAAAGTAATTTTAAATCCACTTAAGTTGATGACCCACAAGTAAGAATGGGGATGTAAATATAGGAATCCTTTTAAATAAACTATGTATTTGTTTGCTATAGGTGCTCCTATGGTAGCTCAGATGTCATCTTCGGCCCTGTCCGATCGTATAGCCATAGAAGCTCTCGCTGAAGGCCCCACATCCACCTGTCTGGACCAGGGGGACCTGCAGGGCAACCTAGAACCTGACCAGCCTGACGATCAGCCTGGACACTCAGGTTACCCAGAGGACAGCAGCAATCAGCCTGACCAGCCCCAGCACTCCCACCCTTCCCAGTACATGGACAGCAGTGCAGATGGTCCAGACCAGACAGGGGAGTCTTCATCTTCCTATGTGGAGTGTTCAGGCGAGGAACCTGACCAGACACGCTCCCAGTCAGGCTTTCCCGACTACAGTGGGGATAACAGTGACCAGGACCTTCCTGGATATGTGGAATGCAGTGGGGCTGACTCAAACCCGACCAGCCGAGGTCACTATGTGGTGGAGTGCAGCGCTGCGTATCTGGAGTGTGCAGTGGATGATGGAGAGCAGCCACATCATTCACGCAGTTACATTGACAGCAGTGCAGACCACCGGTCCCAGACAAGTCGGCAGTATGGGGCTGAGTATGGTGGAGAATGTGTTGCAGCCGCAGACTCTGAGCAACCGGGTTGTTCTCGGTACCAAGCTAGGGACGATGATGAAGATGACGAGCAGAGCCAGGATCCAGATCAGCCACAGCACTCCCGACAGCAGCCCCAGCACTCCTGTTACATGGAAAGCAGCAATGGCCCTGAGGCCTCTCTCTATGCTGATGACAGCTCCTCATCAGACCACCCTCTGGCAGACACAGCAGGTTCAGGCGGGCTCCCTGAGGCACTGGAGTGCAGTGAGAGCCAGTCTGGGCCCTACATCAGCAGCAGTGGGACATATACCTCCAATCCAGAGCCTGAGCTGACCCAACAGTGCTCACCCAGCCAAGAGGAGCCCCAGGGCTCCCAAGGGCCTCGGGATGAAGCTGGCCTTGTCAGAGAGATGGAGACATCAACAGTGGAAGAAGGTTCTGGAGACAGGCCGCCAAACCTAGCTGAGCTGGAGGAGATGATGGAAGTAGTGATTGTACAGCAGTTCAAGTGTAAGATGTGTCCATACAAGAGTGCTTCCAAAGACACACTCATTAACCACATGAGAGACAAACACTTCAAACCTGCAGGTAAGGTAGCTGATTAGAGATCACAGTGATATATCACTTCACCTGTAAGTTGTCTAATTTTTGTTTCTTTGTGAAATGTTGGTTTTTCAGGGGATGTGCCAAAGAAGCGTAAACGCGGACGGCCTCCTAAAAGTGAGACATTGGCCCGTCGCCAGGCAGAGAGGCAGGAAGCTGAAGAGAGGACGGCAGCAAAGATGAAGGCTGCTGAGCCCAATCAGGCAGAAGAAGAAGAGGATGATATTGTGGATGCTGGTGCTATCGATGACCCTGAAGGTCAGGCAGGAATATTTTCACTGAACCCCCAATCAGATAACATAAACATTTTCTGTATACTTTTCTAAGTTAGTTAATAAGTCACAGAATAAGAATCATATTCACTTACCCTTTCCCCCGCACTTCTGTTTATCCCCAGAGGATAGTGACTACAACCCAGCAGATGAGGATAGCAAAGGAAGACCACCTGCCATTCTGAAGAAGCCCGCTCCTCCTATTTCCTCCTCTTCTCAAGGCCGCCCTCGACGTAAGGTTGGCCGTCCGAGGAAGTACAGCTCTTTAGAAGAAGGCTACAGCAGCAAAGGTGGGTTTTGAGTTTTGACAGAGCAAAACAAAAACTAGCCTATTGCTGCACAGAGGTCCTACAGTACAAAAACTTTCACTTTAAATATCTGTGTTTTCAGTCTTCTTTTTCATATGTTTGTTACAGAAGCAGAAAGTATTGCTAAGAAGCCCAGGGTTAGTGCTGATGCTAGCGTACCTGAAGAGGCAAGCTCTTCAGGGTTAGGCAATGGTCCTGCTGTGGTGACCGACGCAGACACTGCTGAGGCCACAATAAGCCAGTCGGACTCGGAGAACAAAGACCCTTCATCCAACACACAGCCAGAGGAGGAGTTCTTCCAAAGGAAACGTGGCCGACCCTCCAAGCGATTCCTTCGCAAGAAGTATAGGAAGTATATTAATCGAAAGTAAGTATTAGATTATTAAATAAAGTTGTGTTGCATATTGTATAACACAACTTTCCCAACCATCTAATTACTACTTTCACTTCATTAATTTCCAGTCGTTACTATAAATCCCTCAAACCTCTCCTGAGACCTCACAACTGCTGGATCTGCGGCTCACGCTTCCTCACTCAGGAAGATTTGCGCTTCCATGTGGACTCTCATGAGGGGAATGACCCAGAGCTCTTTAAGTGCCTCCAGTGCAACTATCGCTGTAAGCGCTGGTCCTCACTCAAGGTTAGTTGCAGTAAAACTGCAGAACGCTCAGGTAAACGTCAGTGTACATGCATGTTTCCACAGTGTCCTATAAGTCCTGGGGGCTGTTTTACAGGAACACATGTTCAATCATGAGGGTACCAAGCCATTCAAGTGTGAGGAGTGTGATTACACAAGTGTCTATAGGAAAGATGTCATTCGCCACTCAGCAGTCCATAACAAAGAGAAGTAAGTAACTCAGACACCGTACATAAACACTAAGTTAAGTTACTAATTATTCATTGCAGATTTTCACATATTGTTACTGATTTTTTTTTTCTTTTCCTCCCCACAGGAAAAGAAAGACAGAGTTGGTACGTTTTCATGTTTCCCATATTTCAATGATGGTTAAATGCCAAATATTATAAACTCATGGTTTAATAATAATATAATGCATTCTTAATTTTGTGGCAGGATTACTATGGTCTGTTTCTGTTTTGGCTGGTTGTTGCTGTCTTGTGGACTTAACTAGTCAACTTTTTGGCTTTCATGCTGATCCTCACAGGTACCAAAGGTGTCAGAGTTCCCCTGCCCTGTATGTCACAGAGTTTACCCCATGCAAAAGAGATTGACCCAGCACATGAAAACCCACAGCTCTGAGAAACCACACATGTGTGATAAGGTCAGAAAACATAGATTATAAAATTCAAAAATATATATAACACTAATGTTTGAGACAAAAATATTATAAGTAGTTACCAACAATTACAAGTGACATGCCACTGTGTTTGATAAGTGGCAGCTACAAGATAAAGGTTGTTACATGTTCCGCTCTGACAATCAATTGAATGAATTTCCAGACATTCTCTGTCAAGTTTACAATGTTTGATGCATTTTTGCATCTAATTCTAATTTACAGATTTGTTGAACATGGCAAGCAATTGATGATTTTCGATAAAGATATTTTTGAAAAGTTCAATAGTTCTCCAAATCTCTTGGTGATGATCCCTTTCTGTCTTTGCAGTGTGGCAAATCCTTCAAAAAGCGGTACACATTCAAAATGCACCTACTGACCCACATTCAGAGTCTTGGAGACAGCAAGTCAGTACTGAAAACTTTATTTCAACCTTTTTCTTTTGTCATTTACCCATCTGTGTTTCAGAAAGATGGATTTAGTTATTAATTTGCAGTAGAATGACTCATTTTGTTTGATGTTAGCGTGATGACGAGCATCAAAATTAATAACTCTTTGACGTGCATGTGCCAGGTTCAAGTGTGAGTTTTGTGACTACACCTGTGACAACAAGAAACTGCTGCTCAACCATCAGCTGTCCCACACTAACGACAGGCCCTTCAAGTGTGACTACTGTAAATACTCCACTTCTAAAGAGGAGTTCCTGGTCTCCCATCTAGCCATCAAACACACAGGTAAGTGCGGCAGAAGGACTTTCACAAAGTTTATTTAAACTGAACATGTTTTTATTTTCAGCTCACGAATGTAGCACTGTATGATACCTACTAATTTTGTGTTATAAATCTCTACAGGGGAGAAGCCCTTCTCCTGTGAGATGTGTCACTTCATGACCAAGCACAGGAAGAACCTGCGTCTACATGTCCAGTGTCGCCATCCTGAGGCGTTTGAAGAGTGGTCTGTGGCTCACCCTGAAGACCCTGTGAGGAGACGACGCAGGCCCTTCTTCACCCTGCAGCAGATAGAGGAGCTCAAACAACAACATGACGACACACAGGGCTTACAGGACACTATTGTGAGTCTGTTAGAGGTTTTCTGTTATTTATCTCAGGTCCAATTGGGATTCAGTTTTAGCTTGTGTTATATTTTGTGGCATTGGGAGATAATACACTGTAACTGTTTTTTCACCTTCGTTCATTAGGTTGCAGTAGATTCTGCAACACTGCAAGCCATGCAAGGGATGGAAAATGCCTCAGTGTCCCAGGATGCATTGGGAAACACCACCATCATCTATGAAGAAGGTCAGCGACGATTCCACAAGAGACATTTTTGAATATTTTTGTTGTGGTATGTCACCGTGCTGACTTTGTCTACATGTACTCCTCAGCTGAATCCAGTGATCTATCCTCCCAGAATGCCCTGGACCTGTTGCTGAATATGAGCAATGCCCGTGAATTAGTTGGAAACTCCTTACAGGTTTGTGCTGTTGCTTGTGGAAAATTTTCAGGTTGGATAAAAAGGAGCCAGGGGAGACAATTATATGCAATATATGTCCCGATTGTGCTCCTCAGGTGGCAGTGCTGAAGTCAGAGGGCAAAGCTTTGGAGAAAGGCACTTGGAGTACAGTGACCGCAGCACCGGGCCAGGCTCAAAAGGTCATGACCTTCCATGTGTCTGAGAATGGTGAGACGGTGCTACAAGAGGCCTACGAGGCAGCCACCTCTGAAACAGGAGAGCTTACCCAGATCGCTATTGAAGCCTACGAAGGCGGAGGGGACTTCAGTGTGATAGACCAGGCCGTTGAAGAAATCCATAGTCCTGGATACAGGTTAAACATATGTTATTACACTGAGAAATATAGTCAAATGACTTTTAGAATGAGATTGAATGTAGATTGACTTTTTGTTGATGTTTATAATGTCAACAATCTCTAATGTCATTAAACTGCTCTTTTTTGCAGTAATGGTGAGAGCAGTCCCACTCAGCCTTTGGAGGTCTCTGGCTCAGAGAGCATGAAGAGTGACAAGTACTATCTTACTTCAGCGCTGCCTGATGGTGTATTGCAACAAGTGGAGGTAACTGTCGGCTGTAACTCTTAATTTTTTGGCTTATAGAGATGTACTTTTCAGTATCCCTTCTCTCTGACTGTGTCATTCTTTGTTTTGTTTTTCTCTCTGTTAGCTGAGCAGTGAAGCTCCAGCCTCTCCCTCTGCAGTGAGCTCTCCCAGTCTCAGCACAAAGAGGTTTTCCTGCCGAATCTGCATGGAGTCTTTCCACGGACGCTCTGACATGGAAAACCACAAGAGGGCACACTTGGATCCCAATATGTTCAAGTGTCCTGACTGTGACTTCACCTCCACCTCCTGGCCTGAGGTCAAGGTATATTATGTCTTTCAAAAATGTGCAGAGCTTTCCTCAATTCTGTTCTCAACTTTTTTATGTTTCACCGCCATGGTACATGGCATGGGTTGACATTCTGTCCTCATGCTGGCATCTTTGACTCTGTTGACACATTCATTTGAACACAATAACTCCAGAACAATACATAGTAGGAACTTCATGCTTACATTATTACCCCATATGGAGTAGATAATTTGGTGTGCCTTGTTGCATAAAACTGCATAAAAGATAAAACTTAAAATTCTTAACCTTTTATTAAACTTTTGATGACTACTGGTACTATGAGCATATGTGTTCTTTTTTGTGGCGATTGTGGCAGGACATAAAGCAATCCAAGTGGCTCTGTTTTCTTGTTTGATCATAAAAAAAATTTTTTTTTCATTGAAAAAAGCACAGGTGATTGACTGCCAAAAATTGACCCAAAATTTTCCACAGGGCACAGTAATGCCAGCCACGTGCACAATTAACAGCTCATCAAATTAAGTTTTAATAGGGTAAAAGACAACAAAGGGGCATCTCAACCCTCATATGTAATTTCACAAGCATTTGTATGTATTTCAAGGGGTGTCATTTCAAAGGCATTTCTGCGCTTTGGACCTTGACTTTTCAAACAGTGATGATACCCTGTTTGGTTTTAGACTCACATGGGGCTGCATTCCTATCTACGTCCCCACAAGTGTCCCAACTGCAGCTTTGCCTCCAAGAACAAGAAAGACCTGCGCCGACACATGATGACCCACACCAATGAGAAACCCTTTTCTTGCAAACTTTGTGGACAAAGGTGGGATCAGAAGTAACTTGAGTCATCACAAAACTTGTATTTATTTTACATCAAAAATTCTTATGCAAAATGTGAGCATACATTAGACCACAAAGTAGTAATGAACAGCTGTTAATGTTGATGGTTTTTTTTTGTTTGGTTTTTTTGCCCAATATCTCAGGTTTAACCGTAATGGCCATCTGAAGTTTCACATGGAGCGTCTCCACAATCAGGACCACCCTACTCGCAAGAGCCGTACTGCCACATCTCAGCAAACCATCATAGTCAACAGTGATGAGGAGGCCCTAGCCACACTGCAGTGTAAGGAACATGACTTAACACAACACACGACTTGAGGCTGGGTTTGGGCTGAAAAAGTAAAAATAAAACTAATGATACCATGTATTAGGGTTCGTAACTGATTTTTAAGTTAGAAAGGGGAAGCCACAGTCACATAAAACAAAATCACAAAAGTAAAACTCAAAGTTGATGTGTGTGTGTGTGTGTGTGTGTGTGTGTGTGTGTGTGTGTGTGTGTGTGTGTGTGTGTGTGTGTGTGTGTGTGTGTGTGTGTGTGTGTGTGTGTTTCCGTCCGCACGCGTGTGCACACAACAGCCCTGCAGGCACATCAGTCTGTGATTACTCCAGAGCGGTTGCAGGCTTTGGGACAGGAGCACATCATTGTAGCTCAAGAACAGACGCTATCAGACCAGGTACCAGCGTTCACGGGCTACCTGACATGCTTGTACCTTCACATGATTCTCTTAAATAGGTTCTTTTTGCGTACAGTATATAGACACACTGCATTTTATAACTAACTGCATTAATGTGTACATTGTCAGGAGGAGGGCACATACATTCAACAGATAACCACAATAGATGGACAGACAGTTCAGCACCTGATGACAGGAGACAACCAGGTGACTGAGGTAAGAGCATTTTTGTAGATTCTACCACTTGGTGTTTTAATAAACATCAATATAATGGAATATAAGACAAAATATATATATTTGTAATAGAGCCCTTTTTTTGTCTTTCAGCTTTCATCTCATGTTTAATGTCCTGTTTCAGGTCCAGTATATCATCTCACAGGATGGAGTACAGCACTTGATCCCTCAGGAATATGTGGTAGTAGCTGACGGCAACCACATACAGGTCCGCATATCAGCTCATACGACGTCACCACAACTGATGATGGATACATGCAGTGTTTGAAGGTGATACTGTGTTGCTATAACTGATCTATCTAACTGTCCCTCAGATGCCAGACGGACAGATCATCCAGTATGAGAGTGATGGGACCTTTCTGCAGGAGCAACAGGTGAGGCAGATCATCTAAAATGCTCTACAGTGACAGTTTTTTGTTTTGACAAAAGTTAACTGCTCCATGTATTTTATGTGTTCAGATCCAGTATCTGCCTGTCAGCTCGGAGCAACAGGCAGTGAATCCTGAGGATCTGGAGGCTGCTGCCCACTCTGCTGTCACAGGTTGGCTCTTAACTTGTTTTATAGTCAGTCCTCCACTACACTATTAGATTGTTTATACTTACCAAATTAAGTAAGACCATGCCTATGGTTCTGCATATAACTATCTTTACTTTACAATTATAAACTACCAGATTAAAATAAGTTTGTAGAGATTTTACTCTTAAGTCACTCCTCAAGTCTTTTTTTCTCTAATATGTGTTACTACAGCCTCCTAGTGCAGTTGAGGGCAGGGCCATTTTGATGGTATGCTTCAAGACGCTCTCACACAAAATTGAGAGTCAGCTGACAAACAGCATTTCCTTCATAAGCTATTCTGATGTTAATCTCTTATAATTAAAGCTCGCTCCAGCTGACTCTGAAAATGCTGATCATTATTGGAGCAATTATGGTGCAGCTGTGGCTCAGGAGGTAGAGCGGGTCATCCACTAACCGGAATGTCAGTGGTTTGATCCCAGGCTCTTCCAGTCGGCAGGTGTCCTTGTGCAAGATACTGAAACCCAAGTTGCCCCCAATGTATCATTGGTGTGTGTGTGTGCGTGTGTGTGTGTGTGTGTGTGTGTGCGTGTGTGTGTGTGTGTGTGTGTGTGTGTGTGCGTGCGCGTGTGTGCGTGCGTGTGTGTGCGTGTGTGTGTGTGGAAAGCGCAGTATGTATAGAAAAGAGCGCTTTATGAGTGTGTGTGAATGGGTGAATGTGGCAGTAGTGTAGTGAGTGGTCGATAAGACTAGAAAAGTGTTATATAAGTGCAGTCCATTTACCATTTACCAATCTTGAATGCACCATCAATGAGGCTAAAACAGTTTAGGTCTCTGCAAGGTGAGTTTCAAGCTTTAGTCAAATGAATGGTAACTGAAATGCAGGAAATCAATCTTAAACTGTATTGTATGCTTTATGGTGGATATACACTTTTTATAGATAATCGACAAACAACAGGCAAAATAAGAGATATTGTTCTTTGGACCACCAGCTCATGATCTCATCCATAATGTCTAGCTAACTATGGGCCTAACATTAACATGAACGATGAAATCCCCATTATGAAAATGAATAGTAGCTACAGCACCCGACAACAAAATCAAACTAAGTCGATAATATCTGTTCCTGTAGCAGTAGCAGAGGCAGCAATGGCACAGACCCAGACAGTCTACACTGAAGCTACACCTGAACAGCTGGAGCAGCTGCAGCAGCAGGGCATCCACTATGATGTCATTACCTTCACAGACGACTAGACGACTGTTTAAAGCTACTGGGGTACAAACCTGCGCCGACCAGGACCAATACAAACCACTATGAGCTGACAAGTACAGTGACCTCAACTTATTTATGCATTCAGCTGGCTGTGAACTAAAGCGTTATATCCTCCACAGCATCATCTGCTTGGGGGGAAGTTGCACTGTTTAATAAGATCGACAGCTTTTTGTAAATTCAGATTATTGCACCCATTGCTTCTAACTTAATCATAGGGGCTGTGCATTTAAGAGTTGGTCTGTAACTATTAAAAATGATTTTTGTTTATGTGCCTCAACTGCTTCGATTTGCAAGACAATGTTATCAAAGAAAATTAAAACAAATCGCTTACAGTGGCTTATATCGTGTTTTAGAAAATATACTGAGCATCTAAACACTTTAGTTTTCAAATGGAGTGAATGAATAGGGAGTGTTTATTTTTGATTTGTAAGATATGTTTATTGTTAGAACACCACGAACTTGTGTTTACTGAATATTAAAATGTACATACCTTTTGCATTTGTCTTCTGTTCCATAATGGAGGATATGTTTTGATTTGGTGAATATGAAGTGTTTAATAAGCTGAAAGCTGACACCAAATAAATCACTTTGTGTAAACTTTGTGTATATTCTCTAATGTGTCCATAAATGTTCAGAGCTTACTTGAATGATTTTTATATCTGCAAGGTATTTATAATATATTGTTATATTCTAAAGTATTGCAGCAGACATTAAAACAAACTCATTCCAGTGCAATCATGCTGCTTACACCTTTTTTTCAGAAATTAATTGCTACAGCTTTGTGAGGTGTAGTTTTTGGTGTAATATTGCATCACAATGTGTCAAATGGAAAATTGCAGTATGTGCAACATTTTTGCAAGAGAACGGTATATGGATTTGAAGCAATAACAGAAATACATAAACAATGTAATGCAAATGAACTACACTACACACTACAACCTCAAAAATGTTCTTTCCTGTCCCTTTGTCCACTATCTGTATATCAGCATTATGGAAACAGTTAACATGTACTTCAAAAATAAGTTGAAAATGAAATATATCAGGAGTGGGCCACCACACTGCTCAGAGGGCTGGCAGTTTGTTCTCTCCAGCTGATGAAGTGACATCTTCCTCTTTCCATGGCAAGGAGGAGCCTCAGATCCTCTAAAATAGTGGGTAAAAGTGCGGGTACTCAGTGAGCATTACATTGAAGATGAAGTTTTGTTATTTCTTTCTTCTTTTATTAGGTATGATGAAAAAACATATACCAAATTTTTCATTTTTATGTTTTCCTATGCCTGTAACGACATACTGATCAGAAATGTTTGTTTTCCAGATATCCCTCATCTAAAAGGGCAGCAGAAGACTGAGGAGTCTGACCACATTTTGCTGAGAATCAACTTCCCTTCATTTTACAATAGTCACAACAAGTCCTGCTGTAAACTCTATCCAGGAGGTTGTTTCAAGTTGCTGGATAGCACAGGATACACCTGTGAAATACTGAAAGGAAGAGTTACAAAAACTGAGAATGACGGCTGGATTGAATTCAAAATATCAAATGTGCGGTCTTTGGATCGAGGCTACTACAGATGTATTGTGCTGGGAAGCCATATCTACCATGACTACTATGTCGAGGTCTCAGGTAAGTATTCTATTTCATTAATGTGATGTTAAAATGTGTATTATGCAATAGCCTCTAGTGTGTCCAATAATGCTTGAGCAAAAACTGCATTATAGCAGCTTTGTGAGATAAATGTTAATTCACAAAATAGTGTTTCAGTGTAGCCCCCCCCCGTCGTTTGGAAAGAAGAAATACAATTTTTAACTCTAGCCATGAATTTAGGAAGTTTATGTGATATTCTTAGATTTTGCAGAGGCCTCAAGTCGCCACAGTCAGTCTCACCCTCCACTGACAACAACCATCAAAGATATCAGCACCTCCACAACACTCCCAGACTCCACTGGGCCTTTTTTGACACAGAACCACAGCAACAGGCCCAGGTATTATCTCTGTAGATTACTAATTTTTCGTAGTTCACGGGCCATATATAATGCTGTTTGACCGAAGAGAAATAATGGTTTATCTGAATTCTGTGTCCCATCTCGTTTCCAGACTCCCCTGGAGTTTTGGCCTGCCCCTAGCTGTCACTGTGTCCATTACAGTGATGATTTTGATCACCTCGGTTTTTGGTGTTGTTTGCTTCAGAGTAAAGGCAAATCGTAAACAGTCAGGTAAGCAGCTTCCTCCAACTCATGATCTGGTCAGTTTCTGAAAAAAAATTCTGCATTTTTTAAAAAATGTGTAAATGGAACCAACATGATGTTTTATTACTTTGTAGACAAATGTGAAGAAACTCTGTGTGAGTCACTGAAACTAGAGGCCCCGGTAGGTGCGAAAAAGAGAACATGAAGCCTCTGTGACTCATTGTCACCTGTTTTTAAAAGCAGACTGAATGTTTATGCTTCAAACTTCCTCTTCAACACTGTCTCTTGACAAAGTTTTTCTCCCCCAGGAAATGGGGGGCGTAGTCTACACAACAGTGGACTTCAGGGCTCACCAGAAACCCACAGAGGTGTATGCAAACCTGAGGATGCCCAAAACAGCAGCGGGAGCCCCTGACACAGAGCATACTGAGATGGTGGAGTACTCAACACTGGCAATCCACCGGTGAATTCATGTGGAAGTGTAGTTAGTTTCTGATATTAATTGGGACTCATTTTATTAGTTACACCACTGCCCTTTTAAAGGGAACTCCTTTAAAAACTCATAATTTTTACACATAAATGCTAGTTCATGGTTAGCACTACTTAGCCTGTGTGGAGTTGGAAACATATTTACCAGGCAGGGAGGATCTAACAAAAATTCATGTGGTTGTATCATGGGAAATGAAGGGTCCAGCATTTTTTGGACCCTGAACCATACAAGGGACAGGATATCTTGTCCTCTGCTGTTTTTATTTGAACTTTTGTCAGTTTTGAGTTCCCCAAATTTATGAATTTATGAAATGAGAATGGCATTAAAGAAACAAGCTCTCGTGATAATGCACATAATCTGGTGAAATCTGGTGAGTTTGTGTTGCTTTCCTTGTGGTTTTCTCTGGGTTTGAGACTTTTTCAGTGCTGCTCCTGTTCACAGGGTGAGATACTGTAGCAGCAGAGTTGTCAGATCATGTCATCAGGTTATCTTTTCCTAGATCAATGTTTGTCCTCATCAGCTTCTTCTACATTATGGCCTCACCTGGCCCTCTCGTATCCTGAGAGCCGCTCGATATTCTATTCTCGGCTTGTTCTTCTTTTACACAAAAAAGCTTGAGGCTGTCCTTTGTGTATCATCTATAAAAGATCAGGTTTCTCTGAAGAGCGAATTAATGAACAGACTGGGCTGATGCTTATTCCTGTGACATTTCAGTGCAATACAGGAGCACAAAACTACCGTGACGAAAGATGTTGTAAAAGATGTTTTTCTGTACTGAAACAGTATATGCTCTTGGTTGTAGGCACCACAGGCAGACTGACACACACACAAAAATACACAAAATGTTGTAGTTGCTGTAATTTCTTTAATGCAAAGGCTACAACATGTTCACATCTATATTTTCCACAATGTCCCGTTTGCACCAATTTTTTTTATCTTCAATCACACAAGCCCCTACAGGGAAATAGACATTTCATCTGGTGTCTTATTTGATTACACAGACTTGGCCAGACCGACGGCCTGACTCTGGGCATCAAAGACAGCATAGTACTCCCTGATGAAGACATCTCCCAGGATCCAGAGCTGTTGAGAGCCACCCTGGCCAAAGCCAGTGTTGCAACCGTAGTAGGTCTGTGGTGAGAGAAGAGAAAAAGGATTGAATTCCCTCAAAAATCTTCATTATAGAGTTGAAAACTTTTCTGTTGCAGTGGGTGGCAGCTAGGGTCTAACTGACCTGAGAGACGTAGGCAGGTGGAGAGATGGTGAAGGCGTGTCCATTGAGAGTGAAGGTGACATCAGGCATGCTGTGGATGTTCTGGCAGTTCACTGTAGCCTGTGAGAAGAACATCACACACAGAGCTGACGAGCGTGTAGCGGCAAAAGTTCTATTTATTGCCACTTTACAGGTGTCCAACTGAAGCAAGTCTTTCAAATGTACCATGTCCTACTTAATTATTTTTATTTGAAAGTTTTGACGTCAGAGCGTTAAATGTCTATTTACTCTGGGTTCAGAAAAAGGGGAAAATCTATTTCAAATGGTATGGTGTGATTTTATGACTCACATCTCCGTACTGGTTGGTTGAGGCTCCAACCCAGGAATTAATGTTGTTGATCTCATTGTTTGGGCCAACAATCAGGGAGGTACCAGTGTCAATGATGGCCTGGCAGCCACCAGAGCAGGCCACAACCTGTCCATTGATGGTAACACTGTGAGGAGGAACAGCAAAAGGTGGATTACAGTCAAGGAAGAAGGCTCTGTGCCACTTATGTTTGCTGTCAGTATTCTGCATGTGATAGGGTAACAGTTTTGCTCTGAGGCGCTGAATTTGGATGCATTTCTTTGTACCTGTCCATTTGGATCTGCCAGTAGGTGGCAGAGGTCAGAGGAATCCAGGAGATTGATCCAGTGTAGTATCTGCTGTCAAGTCCACCGAAGACCACCTCACTGCCCTGCTCACTGTTGCTGAGGGAGAAAGAAAATGAAACAAAAACAAATTTTATACGTAAATTAGTTTTCTGTAAAATGAATCACACACTCCCCAGCAACAGATTTCTATCCTGTTTCAGTACCTGCTCAGGTAGACGGAAAACAAGGGCTGGGACACGAGTCCCTGCTTGACCATGTTGTCGAAGACAGGCAAGGCGTTGTCAACGGCAATGCTCTGGAAGGCCAGTCCCAGGATGCCATCAGCTTTCATGTAGGACAAGAAGGTAGCCTCTGATTGACTAAGTCCAAACAACTGGTTGGGCAGAGAGATGCCACCCACCTGGACAAAAAGGGCAGCCGTCAGTCACAGTTGAACAGACCACGGAGATACTGTATGCCTGTTTGAAGTCGAAATAGACTATGCATTTTGTTCCAGGGGTTTTGCCTACCTCAACAGTGTCTTTGCCCAGATATCCAGTCATGCTGCCAGTGCCGTACTGGATGGACAGAGGCTCATTGGTCCATTTGAAGGTGGAGGACAACTGTGGGTTGAATTTCTTGTGGTTCTCTGCAGAGGAAAGACTTCTCTTTCAAATGTGCATTTTATGACATTGTCTAGCAAATATGGATTCTTTCTAGTGATGAAGCTGGGGTTCTGCCACAGATTAAATTTAATAAACTGTTACAGACCGTAAACTGCACTGTAACAGGAAGACGCATTTAGATCTGCTACTTAAACAAAAGCAGTAATACCACAAGTAAAAATACTCAGTTGCAAATAAAGGTCATGCAATAAAATTCTTTCACAAATTTTATCTAAGTAGAAGCACAGAATTATTAGCAGCAAAATATACTTTAGTAACAAATGTAAAAGTACTAATTTTGCAGATTGGCTTCTGTCAGTATTATATAATCATATTTATGGGTTATTATTACTGATGCATTACTACGTATGAAGCATTTCAATGCAGCTGGTCAAAGTGGAGTTATTACTACATTAGTTAGTATACAGTGAGGTATTTTAATCTAAACCAATCTATGCACTGTACTTAAACTGTGCACTGGATTTCATATGATAATTTAATGTTTTTTCATTTAAAATATTGAGCCACAAAGTATCTTGTAACTGGAGCTGTCAAATAAATGTAGGTGAATAAAAAGAAGAATAAAGTAGCATAAAATGAAAAAACTCAATTAAAGTACAGGTATTAAAGAACCTCAAAACTGCACTCAAGTACAGTACTTGAAAAAATATAGTTAGTTGCTTTCCACAACTATCTAAAACACTGTCCATATGCTGGAAACATTACCAGCCATTTTTTAACCCCCCAAAAGCGTACAACCGACTGAACAACTGCCTGGGCTACAGTAGTAATCACAGTGGTTCTCACCACAGGCCTGGCTGGAGCAGTAGACTGAGGGGACCCACAGGTTGGAAGAGCCAGTGTCAAAGATGACCTTGAAGGACTGAGGGGGGGTGCCAATGGAGATCACACCATAGTAGGACATCTAGAGGGACACAAATGTATCAAAACATATGTGAATATGTGATTTAAAAAGTTTAATGTTGCAGCAACTACCTGCAAATTGTGAATTATGTGATATATATAACTTTAGTCATAAAGAAAATGGCAGAAGAAGTTAGATGCGCCATATCCAAATCTTCTGCTCTGGACTTACGTCAGCATCGTTGGTCATGCTCTCAGTATCACTCTGGGTGAACTTTCTCATTGGATTGTATGGGTAACTCTTCCTGAACTCCTCCCACAATCCCTTCTCCTGCAGGGTCTGCCTGGTAGTCTTTCCCTTGATCAGGGGCATCCTACACACAACACAATGAATAAAGAATTGGTACAATGCACATATGTCCACCATTTTACAGCTGGGGGCATCTGAAAATAAGCCCTACTTTCAGCATTGTGCAAGTCTGAAAGGCGTGACAAAAGCAAGAAGGCAAGATGGAGCACCATGGCCTATAGATTTTCCCTCAGGAATTCTAGATGAAGAGATTTTCTTTCAACAATCCAGCCTAATCAGGTGTAAAATGTCAAAGAAATGACGGTACAGGTTGCTTTTCAATCAGCCAAGTTAGACTTACCTATGGAGGCATTCAGAGAAAGCCACGAGGGCTGACAGGATCACAAGCCACTTCATCATGTTGATTTTGTTGCTGGACTCAGGGGAGTGAAGTTCCAGTCACAAGTCCAGCCCTTATATACAGCATATTAAGGTTATGCCCTTCCACAAAACCTGACATCATGTATCAGATGGAGATAAGAAATACATGATATGGTTATAAATTGCCTTTTATCTACCTAAACAAATGAACATTGAAAACTTTTGTTAGAAACAGGAGAATATTTTCATAGAGACTTTTACCTTAAAACCAAGTATATTTGTATTTGAGCAGATATAGTGCACACTTATTGTGCTGATATGTAGATCAGGAGATCTGATATCCAGAGCTGCTGTTTAACATTGATACGGAAATTTTCCATGGGTTTTCCAAAGGTGTGAATTGAGGTTTATTGGGCAGGGTTATCTGATAACAACAGTACACAAAGCAAAGAAGCAGGGGAATGGCTTGTGGTGTGAACAAAGAATAACAAAATGCTCAGTGACTTTTAAGAAGCTTGATCAAAATCCAAAAATTAATTTCATTTAAAAAATCCTTTTTATTTCGAACAGAATCATCCATAACAAATATATTGTATTTTATAAGCTCATCATAGGTTTTGTACATAATAACTACAGCTTTTAAATAAATGTAATGAAGTAAAAAGTACAATATTTCAATATTTTCAAGTACTTCAAAACTGTACTTAAGTACAGTACTTTAGTAAATGTACTTATTTACATTCCACCTATGTCTAAGGAAATATAATACTCATATGGCTCATAATATTGCTACTGATTTATTGTTTTGTATTGAAATCCACCTATAATTCATTTTACCCCTTTTGTTAATAGTAATAATAATACTTGTAATATCAATAATAATACTAATGCTACAACAACTACTACTACTACTACTACTAATAATAATAATCACAATCATAATCATAATCATAATAACTGTGAGGTCACACAAGTTTTCTTTCAAGAAGAAATTTTCTTTCACCTAGAAAGTGAAGCATATTACACTGTTACTTAAACCACTGCACTGTCGGTCAAAAGATAGATTTTTAAATTCTATTGGTATTCTATAAAGCACTAAATGGTCTGGGGCCTAAGTACGTCTCTGATTTACTTGTACGTTACAAAGCATTCAGACCCCTCAGGTCATCTGGGACAGGTTTACTCAGTGTTCCCAGGATGAAAACCAAGCAAGGTGAAGCAGCTTTTAGTTTCTCTGCTCCCCACCTGTGGAACAAGCTTCCTGAATCCCTGAGGTTTACTAAAACTGTCAGCTCATTTAAATCGGGGTGTAAAACATCATGTTTGCTGCGGCTTTCCAATAAATCAAATACATAACTTCTTATTAATCTTTAACAATTTATGTTCTTGTTTCTGCTTTTGTTTTGTTTTGTTTTTATTGTCTTTTAAATACGATTTAAAGTCTTCTTAATGTCTTATTTTCAATGTATTTCTATGCCTCTGTAAAGCACTTTAAATTGCCTTGTGTCGGAATGGTGCTATATAAATAAACTTGCCTTGCCTTCAAACCATCTTGTGCACAAAAATATGACATTACATTTCTGTTTTATTTTATTATCATTATTATTATTATTATTTTAATTTTTGGAGCTTGTCAAGCTCCTTATGTGAAAAAAATCTTAGGAATGTCTTTTTTTCAGGAAAAACAACCTAAATCTTCTGTTAGAAATGTTCTGGTGGAATTACCCTTTGACTGACTTCTGCACAATCAAATGTTTGGCAAAGGTCAGATGACTTTGGGCATCAGTTCAGTTGTACAGCAAGGTCACGAGTTTGCTTGTGAAGGTAAAGACACTGAGACTCTAATTATGACCTTCATCATAAGTAAACTGTGATTAAAACCGGTTGATACTTACCTCCCAAAGCACACACTATGTTTAATCAAGCGATATTAACTGAACGTGGAAAAAACCCTCCACAGAGCTCGTATCACACAATCACCAGTTTTGTTATTATACTTTTATTGACAATCATATTTATACATTTCTCTTGATAAATTAACACAAAATGAACATTAAAAAAAAACAGCAAATGTTTTAATGATTCACAAGTAGCTTCCCAAGGAACCTTGTTTTCATTTAGTAAAAAGTGTCTGAAGTCTACTGTGGCTCTTGTTAGATGGTTACATGGTCTTGACATCTCTTTTCCCACCTTCGTTGTGTGCATTGATATTATACAAACTATATATTATAGTGCATAGGATACACAAATGAAGAATACAGTCAGTGAAGATGAAATATGTGTTTCTGATCCACAGCCTGTTCAAGTCTTCACTCTGAAATGTTGTTTCTGCTGTGTTCTTCTTCATCTGAATGTTTGGGCATCCATTAAAAGTCCATGTTTTTGAAGTCATCAGTACATCTATACTTGCTATCAGCGTATCTGGTGCACACCAAGTGTGGGAGACAGGGGCAGGTGTGATGTTGCCTTTTCCCTGGATAGGGCACCTGAAAGTGGGGAAAAAAGGGAGGGGAAATAATCTGACACTTCATCCCTCATCATCTGTGGAGTGGAGCTGTAGGTCTTAAAAAGCTACTCTTTAAAAGTCTGAATTCAGAGACAGATGTGGTTTTAGCAGAACTAACTGTTGCCATCGCCAGATGATCAAAGTGATGTATGGCTCTGATTGGCCGGTTCACTGTGGAGAAAATCAATAGCCCCTGCAGTTATCAGCAGCTTTTCTAAAGCTTCAGCCAACCTGCCAGCACTTGATGTAATCTGCATTTCCACTAACGCAGAGAACAAGTGTGTGTGCATGTGTGTGTGTGTGTGTGTGTGTGTGTGTGTAGCAGAGAGCGTGATGCAGGTTGGATAGATGCAGATTAGTAACATAGCATTTCTCCCCACCTTGTGGCTGAAGGGGTGGCATTCATCGCCCTCCACACCTCTTGGGACGCACATCCTCAGACCTCTCAGCCACAGACTGACAGCACAGCAAAGACCAAACCCACACTGCACGTCTCTCTCACAGGCCTGCAGGACAGACAGAGAGAGATGAGGTGGTACAGGTACAGACAGAAAGGAACAAAAGAGGTAGAGAGACAGAGAGGAGGGGAGTTCTTTTGATGTCAGTCAATCAGTTTTATTTTTATTTATGCTAATAGAGATGCCCTTTTATGTTTCAATCTATTTCATTTTTATTTATTGTAATAGAGATACCCTCTCATGGTTGTACAGTCAAAGCCATTTTATCCATTGCTTGTCATCTCCCTAATCCATTTAAAAATGAATATCAATCAGAGGACTGAGATAATTTCCTCTCGTTTTTCCAGTGGACTTGAAGTGGAGGAGGATGTGGTCTCTCGTCAGTCATGTGTAATCAAATTTTACAAAATTGTCCACCATAGTGAGCTGTTCCTTTTGTATTAAAATATCCTTTATGCAAATTTGCAATTTGAAAAATATGAAATCAAAGCAAAAATCAAAAGTCAAGGGCTAGTTGTATTAAAATAGACTGTATATAGAAGTTTTGAGTGAAAGTGCATCACACTTCCCGTTGTAGACTGAAACAATCTGTCAATTAATCCGTCATTTGCCAACAATTTCCTTTATCAAGCAAAAATTCCAAACATTTGTTGGCACCAGCTTCTAAAATATGAAGAATTGCTGTTTACTCTGTTTTATATAGTTGTAAATTTAATGTCTTTGGGTTTTGGACTGCTGATCAGACAAAAAAAGAAATTTTAAGACGTCATCTGAGTTTCAGGAAACCCACAATAAGCATTTGTCACTATTTTACATGTTATCGAATAACTTGACTGTTTGATTAAATGAAAAAATAATGAACAGACTATCCAATAATAATAATAATTGTTAGTTGCAGCCATACTAAATAGGTAAGTAATTTTATTTTGAGTGTAAAATCAGATAGTGTCTCAATACACTTTACAAAAAAAGAAAATAGACAATTACAGAAAGAGATCATAACTGTAAAATCTAATTAGACAGACTCTTTAAGAAGAGTAATTAGTCATTTAGAGGAATTAGACACTCCTCTAAAAACTGATTAGACATTAATGTAAAACCTGATAGAATAACAGACTTAACAGTGTGCAGCAGAACCAGAAACCTGTCACTTACTCCCGTGATGACGGCTCCTCTGGACCAGCTCAAAGACACCAGAAGGAAGGACAGCAGCACCACCGTAGAGCCCATGACAGCACAAAGGAGAACTGGACTCTCTCTACACCCTCAACTCTGGACAACAGCTGTTAAAGGACCCACCGGCTCCTCACACTGGATCCCCGACTCTCCAGTCAGTCATGAAGGTTCACAGAACTCCTCGGAGGGGGTGGGGGTGGGTGGGGGGATGGTGGGGTTGGAGCCACACTCTCTCCCTCTCTTTATCCACCTCCGACCCCAACCCAACACCCCCCCCCCCTCCCTCCCCACATCTGCGATCTCCCCACGCCCTCTCTGACAGTCTCCTCAGACGCTTCGTCATCTTACTCATCCAGATGATGGCTGATGCAGGGTCACTGTAGCCCTCTCTACTTGTAGATCTTTGCCTGTTATGCACTGTAGGGTTTGACCATCTGCTCAAGGCAGAAACTGACAGAGTTTCCATGACTCAAGTGGTTCAAACTAACATAAAAATATATATCTAAGACTACTGCACAACTGATGGCATTCATATGAACTAAAATGAAACTGGCACCTCTTTGGGAGAAAAGGGTAAAGGGTGCTTTAAAATCCTGAATTATTTGTTAGTTTGAGGCAGCAAGGACACAACAAATCAACATCATAGCCATATAACAAGTTTACAGGAATTACCACTGGCTGACTCATAGACTGGGCTTCATGTAAAGCATTTATAGGCTGGAAAGTGATATTCCTTATTTTATTATAGGATATGTGCGCCATGATGCCATGTACTGTGACAGCCGTCATCAACCTTAGCAGTACATCACCAGTTTATCCAAACTGAGAGAATAAGACCTATAAGGTTTCAAACGAAACTGCTTTGTCACATAAGCTACGCTTGAATTGCTGTTAGGTGTATGATGTTAAGGATCTCTTTAGTGTGTATCTTCAACATCAATTTAACCAGTAAAATGTGTTACTTCTTGCCAAAATCTGTTAAATGAATGAATCATACTGCTAAAAGTTTAATACTGCAAAAAGAATTTGGAGGAGACTGCCTCTTACTACACCTCACAGGCAGCGCTTATTAAGCTGTAGTGTCACTAAATTGATACCAGAGTATGAATAATGACTCCTGATATCCCTGAATTATACAGTGTATGGCAGTGTGATGATACACGGACTCTGAGTCACATCTCTATTTGGGGTTTAGCTCATCTGCAGATTTACTGTGGTTGTAAAGTGGCCACATGGAACAAATAATGGGATCTAGTGTTTATGCAAACCTTCCTTGATACAAGATTAAAGATTCCTTATTTGTGCGTGTATGTGTGTGTACTTGTGAAGAAGAAGATATCACGTGTATGTGGATATTGAGAATTATTCCACATGCATAAACTTGCACTTGTACGTGTGTTTGCCTACGTGCATGCTCGGACAGTGATGGGCAGCAGGTTGTCAGCGGAAGCGCCCGGGCTCTGCTGATTTAAGCTCTGAGAAGAGTAATATGAGTGAAAGAAGGGGAGAGGGAACGATAGAAGGGGGCGTACCCCATGGGTTGGTCAGCATAACATTACCCTGCTGCTGCACAGGTGATGGATTCCTCCAATGCATCTGCCACATAATTACATTCACCCATTTCTGCCTTGTCAGCAGGAGCACTGAAGCCTCACCGTCTTTGGACAGGCAGCAGAAATCATGCAGGGAGGTGAGCCAAGGCAATGGCCCGCAGCTAATCAAACATTAACAAAATCCATCAACAAAAGGCTGTGAGAAACAAGGCTCCTGCTCTATTGTCGTAATATTAATACCATTTTTTATGTTCAATAAAGAACATACATTGGTAAAGTTCACATTATGTTGCTAAATGTTTTAAGTGTTTATCATGCTGAATAATGTTTGCACCATTCTGTTATGATTGGGATCATGGAGATGAATTTGTTCCTAGATATGATATCCGTTCTCAGTGATAAAATCTGAGTTTCAAAAAGAAAGTAAAATATGACTGAGGAAAATGTGAAACTGGAGCTGTTTTAGGCAACCTCAACTTATTTGTTAATCACCTGATTGTGCAGTCATTGAAAACAAAGTGGAAGCTATACTATTAATAAAGATTAGGGGAAAACATAACTCAAGTAATCTTATGTTATATTCATAAATATATTCCTGATATTCAAAATCCAATTCTCACTGTGGCTGTGGATTGAATAGAGTGACGTATGAAAAATGAAATTAAGAGAGGCAGGGTTACATTACACAACAATCCACTTAAAAAAACGATTTAAGTGACCTAGCCACTTAGAAGAAGCCAGGAATAATAATTGCCTCTACTGTATATTAAGCTTATATATCAAATGCTGAGCGCAGGATATGAAATCGCAGTAGGATATATACACTATTAACACTACCCAATTAGTAAATGTAGCTTGAAGAGTTCTTGAAATAAATCTATCTATCTATATATCTATCTATCTATTGCATTTTATATACATAAAAGTATTTTATATACATACAAGTAAACATCGTACCCAGATTAAAATACTACATCATATACACATGCCTAAGTGTGATACAGCAGTCTCAAGCGTCACGTTTGGTCTACCTTGTATAGCACGCCGTGTGGTCCTCACGGGGACCCATAGCGCTTGTGACGGTCAGCTGACGGTCAGGTGACTCTAGCCGGAAGCTTTGAGGAAGCAGACGACCATAACGACAAAATCTTCATAAATAAAAATTGAGTTTCTCAAGTTATTTACTCCTGTTAATCATGGAGTCGACCCTCGAACAGCATCTGGATGATACGTAAGTTACTAACAGACTGTGCTTGTGGTCGTGTGTAAAATGTTGGCACGTTAAAGACGACTTTTCGCTCCTTGTGTGTGTTTTTGGCAGCATGAAGAACCCAGCAGTTGTCGGTGTGCTATGCACGGACCAACAAGGACACAACCTGGGCTGTAAGAAAACACCGAGCTACATACTTGTTCTATATGAGCTTTAAAGGAAAGTGCTTCTCAAATGTATTCACACCAAACTGACCTCTGAACGAAGGAAGCGTAAAATCATATGTCAGGAAATTAATGAAGCGGAAGCTTTAAGTGAACTGTCGTTTGCACCTGTAAGATGAAAAAGAACTCCGATCTTTTAAGTAAAAGTAGCAATACCAAAGTGTAGAAATACTCTGTTACAAGTAAAAGCCATGCATTTACAATACAGAAGTAGTAGCGCCATGTGTACTTAAAGTACCAAAAGTAATAGTACTCATGCAGAAAGTCCTATTTCGAAATTATATATAAAATATTATTAGATCAAAATGATTTCTGATCACTTTAATGTTGCAGCAGGTAAAAGTTGGGCTTATTTGAATTACTTTAACATTTTATATAGATGAGTAGCAGTTGACTTTTCCTCCAAGAATCAGTCAAGTGTTATCTTAACCTAAAATGATACATCATACTTTATTAATTGATTATATTTTGTATTTCTAATCTGAGTCCGCAAAGCAACTAGTAACTACTGTTAAGACATGTAGTGAAGAAAAAAGTACAAATGTGCCTCATGGAGTAGTGGAGTAGAGGTGGAAAAGTACCTCAAAATTGTACTTAAGTACAGTACTTGAGTAAAACATACATAGTTACTTCCCACCACTGGTTTTCCACACATGAATAGCACAAACAACAGACTGGTTATGTTGTTTTATACAACCATGAGTCATCATTAGTCCAATATTTAATAACTTAATGTGACATGTTCACAGTTTTTTTCCGTTGTTTAAGGACATTTGTTGAAACTTTCACAAGTTTCAAAACATCAAGTTCCAGAACCACATCATTCTATACTGAGCAGCACAACACTTCATTTGTCCAGGATAAGGCAGTCAGTCTTCACCTTTCCGGCATATGCCCTATTCAAAGTAAGCACCTTATATGTAACAGTAATGTTGAACTGAAAATAGAATAATTTAGGTATAGTAAAAACACAACGATTGTCTCAAATAAAATAATAAAATAAATGTCTCAATTTAACTTATTCCTGCAAATAGGAACTGTTAGGCAAAAGAAAGAAAAACAAAATGTAAATCCCCTCCAACATGTAATTGGCCATTCAAACACTTATGTCTATCTGCTCACAACATTTTTTTATCTGATATTTTCTCTTACAATGAGAAGACCATCTCTTGGCATGATGAAATCCTCTCTCACACGTGCTGTGACGTCCTCAGAGGCAGCAGGTTTAGTCTGTCGGCCCTCTGTATTGTCCTCTGTGTTTACCTCTGACTCTCACCAAACAAATCAAGTACAGTAACTGTCACATCATCCCTTCTGTATGAGCGGCCTGTCTGTCCCTCTGCAATCACTGTGTGGTCCATAGTCAGTAACTGTGGTACCTACATAAAACCCAATTTTCACCCCCTTTCGAGAA
Organism: Xiphias gladius; assembly: GCF_016859285.1. Classification (NCBI taxonomy): domain Eukaryota; kingdom Metazoa; phylum Chordata; class Actinopteri; order Istiophoriformes; family Xiphiidae; genus Xiphias; species Xiphias gladius. The sequence continues at coordinate 13,765,861 of NC_053417.1, read as the reverse complement.
GTTATTATTAAATGTGCTTGAGAAGTGATAGTTGAGGAGTTCCACCAGTAAACTAAGTTTGACAACATGTGATACACTGCACTAAAATTTAAGGATTAACATGTTACTACTGTAGTTGAAATTACATTAAATATTCATGTTATTAGTTTTTTTCATGACAATACTAGATTACTGAAACCTATGAAAAATGTATACTGTGCTCGAATGGTTATGACAGTTGGCTACAATATTATGCATGTGAGGATTCACACAATGAGCGTGTTGATAAACTTGTCTGAGAGTAATGCGGATCAATAGAGAACTAGTGTAAACCATTTTGATCTCAGAAGATAGGTCACGGTACTAACACATTTGAATTCTGTAAGAAAGCAACAAGAAATGCATATACTGCTGTGAGAAAATGAGCTTTGGATTTGAGCATTTAACACAATGTGTTCATTTGAAAAATGTTCCAAAGCAACTGAAAAAAATTGTAATTAAAGTATTGTTAGTTCCCTAATAATCACCCCAAACCCATCGACAAATCTTTAAAATGGAAAATTTTAAAGTAAAGTAAAATTATACGATTTCTAAATCGTATAACACAAACAAATTGCTAGCCATCCTGTTGGGTCAAACTGGGTCATAAGCAGTCTGAGGTTAATCATATTTGCAAAGTTAATAATTACATGTTACTGGAAATTACAAGCAAAATGCTTGACTTGCTGATAACAAATAGCGTGAGGTTATTTGCAAGCATCACTAACAATAAGTAACAATGTCAGGTACAACATATGCTTGTGTCACTACCAACCAAAATCTGGATACCCACCTTCTTCTGTGCAGTACTGAACACCACCAAATTAATTGTTTTATGACCCTGTTCTTGTTTTAGGATTCTTTCCACTTGCAAATACCTGTCCTGAATGATCTGATCACATTTGAGGCGAGACATTAAAACCATAAATGAACCCAGTATGCACTGAGGAGCTAACACCTAAACTACCACTTGTCGTCAGAGGTGCATTTGGTCACATAAACCACAAAGTATAAGTGCAATACATATCCTGTCCAACAACACCAGCTACTTACATGGACATACAACTTTGATTTCATCCACCACCCATCCAGAACAAGAAAATGCAGGCAGCTCAGACGGTAATGTCCTGATCAAACTGGATTATCGCAGAACGTGATAAAATCAAAAACATATTGATTTGACCTCTCAAATGTTAAATGTAGCTTTCAGCTTTGGAGAGAAACAGACAGAAGTTGCAAATGAGGTGAATGCTGTTCAATCAACCCACGAGAAAGTTTAATCAGGTTTGATGTTTCCTCAATACTGCTCAGTGGCATTCCTTTGTATTTCACAATCACCAGGCCGTGGCTCCCTGTCTGATGAACATGGCGGTGTTGTGTCAGTTCTCGCCAAACAAGCTGCAGCTCTCACCAGAGACCCAACAGACACTCCAACTGTGTGCTTGGAGTCTGAGTCAGGGTGAGCACTGACACAACCTTTTGTCTTTTTTGCTTGACTGACTTGCACCGCCCCCCCCCTTTCTTGCTTCCAGTAAGTATAAGGGGTTTTTCTGTGCTGGTTTTGATGAATACTTGGGGAGATCAGTAAATCTAGAAGAAGCTGTTGAAAGAGATCCAGAATCCCAAGATTGAATGACTGTGCTAAGAGTCTTGGCGCTGGACTTTATTGCCATTTGTGTGGCTATGCTGCCACCTTCTGGACTCTGTTTAACATCATCTGCTGCACTGGTATGAGTGACTTCAACTTCTAACAATACTTATGATTGTTAGGGAAGAAGTCATTTTAAATGTTAGACCTTTATAGTGATCCCACACAAACTGTAGATGAGCCCGCTGCTCTGCTGTGACAGTATGTCTCAACAAAGTGTAAATCAATGACTTAATGACCGGGACAAATATCAAGTTTCATCTGGTGAGGTGATTATTCTCTTCTGATTATTAGTGAACAAAAGCTATTAGAATTGTTTCAACTAATAAATTATTTCAATGTGGGTTTGACCTAAATTAGAGTTTTAAAGGCCATTGTACAGTATCTTATGCAGCTATTTCTTCTCTTTTAATAGAACATTTATGCAGCAGCATTTACTCTGAAACCCACGATGACGATGATGATGATACTAAACATCACCACTAATAATAATGCACAAATGACCTACTTGTTGATATGATTTGTCAGTCAATGGCCAACACATGCCATTCAGCAACATCACTAAAACAGCGTGTTTGTCAACCTTTGCCAGGTTTTACTGATCTCTCATACTTGTCAGGGCAGTTATTGTTTATCAGATGAATGTTTGTTTTACAATATTGTTTATGTCTTTGTTTGATTTGTAGAAACATTCTGGTGAGGAGTCACGGGACCATCACAGTAGCAGTTCACAAAATAGCATCTTGAAGGCACCGGGACTCACTGAGGAGTTTTATTGTAAAGAAACATACATGCAAACAAAAACCTAAGTATAATTACCCAATTTGAATGAACTTTGAGAAAGAGAAATCTGGGGTTTCCTCCTTGGTCTGCTGTGTTTTTTCTGTATTTTCAGGTCCCATATTTAAACCAGAGAGTGCTTGCTTTTTTTTTTTTCTCACACTGAATACTGGAGCTTGAATGCTTTCTTTTATATAAAAAAATTGATACCCATCAGTCCGTTAGTAATGTTATTTTATTGATGCTGTGTACAGAACAGGTCCCAAATGATGATGTATCCAGCCATGTTAATGTTGTGTGTGCGCGTCTTTTTGTTTACATCCATACCCTTCAATCCAAGGCGGTCACGCACAGAATAACAACCCTTAATAAACTTTAACTTGACATTTTGCTGCCCTCTTCTGTGTTAAGTATTCATTAATTTCTCCTTTGCTCGGTCTTTCATGGTTAACCAATTCATTTTCTTTGGCAGCTGCTTGACGTTCTTCCGAAAAATGGAAAAAAAAAAAAAAAAAAAAACAGGTTTCAAAGTTTGCGATCATAACTGAAGCCACTGAAGTCAAGTATGGCGGTAAAATCTTACACATATATTGACTGTAGGAGCGTGTAGGAACAGGTAACGGTGGAGCGCCGGGTGTATGCAGAGTGTTTTCATACGCCGGGGGGGCATTTTCACTCCTCTCCGGATGAAGGCATGCGAATCAGAGAGTTTTTTTTTGTTTTTTTTGGTCAGTAAACCAGTATATCGACACAGCACATGGTTGCCTTTCCACCGAGTAGCCTGACCGCTCAGCGCATCTTGGTGGCGCACTGCCTTCGTCCAAGACCTGCGTAAAGTGTGCGGTGGCAGATGTTTTGACCCGCCGAGCGTTTCTCCCCTCTCTCTCTCTCTCTCTCTCTCCTTTTGAGCCCTGCGCTGGGGTTCGCTGCTACGTCTCGGTCACGTGGCTCTCCTCGGCGGAGGCTTCGCTCTCTGCGGCTCCTCAGCGCAGCCAGCAACGTTGAGGCTGAGATGTGAGATGCAACTCAAGGGGACCCGCTCATAGAGGCAAAGTTATGGCACGGTCATCCTCGGAGGAGAAGGTCCCGCAGCAATCTCTCCCTGCCCAAACGCCCCTCGCTGGTCACGCGCACGCCTTCCTGGGACGCACGGCACCGCAGCGAGAAAACCCCAAATTACTCATCAAATTCAACTAATTAAAATCGGTGCAGAAGCGCGTCGAGGACAGAGGGAGATTTCAGGTATGTGCTTCGTTTTTCGTTAGATTTATTGAAGAGTTTGTAGCTGTCAACTAATGAACCTTTTAAAATATGAGATGGCTGGACAAAGGCATCAGGCTAGATTTAGATTTGATTGTAAATCTTTTTTTATTTTTTTATTTTTTTTTTTTTTATTGGTGGGCAATTTTTGTCGCACCAAACCTTCCTCCCTCAGAGCACAAAACACAAAAGTTCCTCCCAAAACTGTTGTCCTCTGTGACCCTCAAAAGTTATCTGGGGGTTTAAAACTTTTCAGCTACATTGCCTCGGTGCAGGTTTGTGTCTCAATTTGCCAGATGGCACCCAGCTGACATCTTCTCGAAATTCACCGCTAAAGTGTCAGTGTGCCTGAATTTTCGCATCTGCTTGAACGACCCTTTTCTTTCCTTCCCAGCAGTGTAGAGTTGAGTGAGGGGCACAATGCAACAGGCCTGTGAGGTGAAGATAACAACTTGCTCACAGCTACACACGGTAAGACCTCCCCGTTTTCTCCTCACAGTAATATGGTTTCGCGTATGCCTTCGTGGACTAAGCCAGAAGCTTTCGGCTAAACACCCTGCGTTTACCACATAATCTCACAGTTGCCCAGGACTGATGCCTTTCCTTCGAGCGCAGTGTAGAAGTGAGGCTGTGGTCATAGATGGAGGCTCCAGGTTGTGAATTTTGGGGCTATCTTGATGGATGAAATAGTCAGGCAGACGGATAATAACGAAGAAAATAACATGCAAGGGAAAGGTACTTGGAAAAATAAGGTTTGAATAACCGAAGTAACACTATTTTCTTGACTTCATCAGAATTGCAGAGCCATGTAGCGATGCCAATTCGTGCTAAAGAGGAGTTCGGTTTAAGAATTAATCTGTGAAGCTATCAATGCATAATTTTCACAAAAAGCAGGACAGATCTCCCAATATTTTTGCTTTGTAAGTAAATGATTATCTTTTTGGTTAGCCTTTTAACTTTAACTTTAACCCCAGTAGAACTTCACAAAACCTTTCTGTCAGCATTAAAATATACACTTGTTCATCTGGGCTCATCAGCTGGAGATTCTGAAACGGGGCTTTTCACCTCCAGTCATCGCTATGAGAGTAAACCTTTAGTGTCTGCAAGCCTAGTAAGACTTTTACACTCTACATTTGACAACAGTAATGGAGAAGATGGAGATGAATAATTTTACCAAGTGTTGCTCTGACTGTGTTTGGTGTGTACTATGTATAATGGATCTACTGTTACCGTGATGTCAGCAGATGTGATGTACTGTGTATTTTGACACTACACTTTTTTTCAAACTTTTACACAATGCAAAATTGAAAGTTTTTTGCTTTCTTTCTTTCACGTGTCGAGTGAAATGTGTAACTATTTTGGAAGTGGGACTTTTGTTTCACCCACTTTTTGGACAATTCACCTGCTCTACCAAGAAGCTGATTTTCTTGTTTTAGCTCTAAGACCTTGTGCACGACCCAATTAAGGGATGAAGCTGTGGCAGACTTTGAATTATCTGCTGTTTAGTCTGTGGTTATTTACCTGAAGACATCTGCGTGCAGATGTTTTGTCAACTCTTGTCTTAGAACTGATTAGAGCACTCAGTGAGCAGTCCTATGTCCTCTGTGTCTGTACTCTGTGCCAGTTTCAGGGACAGTTCAAGAATGGCATCGTTGCATCAGTCAGACCACAGATTCTCCTTTAGACTGTCAATGTTGTTGGTAAAGGTTTTGCTATGCAAAATAGGAGAAACATGTTGACAGTCTGAACCTGTAGAAAAGGGTGGGGTGTTTTCTTAAAGAACAGCTGTGGAAGATGGGGGGTTCTCCTGCTTTCTGCAGGTGTGGACACTTTCCTCTTCAGTGAGGATGTGGCAAGAGCTCAGAAGTCAGCAACAGAGGGACATCTGGCTAATTTGATTTATGCTTTTAATTTTTACTTTCCTGTTATTGAAGAGACATTTACAAAGCT